>NC_092284.1:6674918-6872418 GCF_036320965.1 Panulirus ornatus
AAGAGAAATAGACCATGTAGAACTAAAAGGCAAAGAGAAAGAGACCATGTAGAACTAAAAGAGAGAGAGAGACCATGTAGAACTAAAAGGCAAAGAGAAAGAGACCATGTAGAACTAAAAGGCAAAGAGAAATAGACCAATATGGGGGCATAATGTTTCATCAGACGACCACAAGAATGTTATATGGTCACTCTGTCGAAGTTGATAAAACTTAACATCAATTCTATTCATGTTCTTCTTCCCTTACATGTTCCTACAACGTCTGGTCTTCGAGGTAAGAGAGACAGACCATTCCATCACAAGTTTGAACTGGCCCTTCCATCATCATAACTCCCTCAACTCACCCTCAACTCTTTTTATCTCAGACGTTCATCCATCATCAACTAGACACACACACACACACACACCCTTCCCCTTCAGGTCCCCATGTCTAGTGTGAGACACAGACACACACACACACACACACACACACCTCCTTCTCCCTTGACCATAACCCAACCCCAACTCCTCCTTCTTCCCCAACCTTCCCCACACCAAGGGGGCCTTCTGCTAGCCCCCCCTAACCCCACTACACACACACAGACACACAGACACACAGACTCACCTCTGACGAAGGCAGCGACGTCGTCTGGGTGGGAGAAGAAATTGGTGTCTATCAGAGGCGGATCCGCTGGGTCTGCTGAAGCCAGTGTAACGGACCCTCTACTCTTGGGTCGGTTTAGGAATGGCCCCAAGGAGAAACCCTCCAGACCCGCCAGGGAACTGAAGTACTTCTGGTAGACCTGGAAGAAAAAACACACAGGTGGAAGGGGAATTATGAAATAGACAAATCCATCTATGCCACTGGAACTCCCTGATGGCGTTGGACACAGCGATAGACAGTCTCCATATCAAGTGGAGCCCCAGTGTTGCTTCATAACACGTGGAGCCCCAGTGTTGCTTCATAACACGTGGAACCCCAGTGTTGCTTCATAACAAGTGGAGCCTCAGTGTTGCTTCATATCAAGTGGAGCCCCAGTGTTGCTTCATAACAAGTGGAGCCCCAGTGTTGCTTCATAACAAGTGGAGCCCCAGTGTTGCTTCATAACAAGTGGAGCCCCAGTGTTGCTTCATAACACGTGGAACCCCAGTGTTGCTTATTAACAAGTGGAGCCCCAGTGTTGCTTCATATCAAGTGGAGCCCCAGTGTTGCTTCATATCAAGTGGAACCCCAGTGTTGCTTCATAACAAGTGGAGCCCCAGTGTTGCTTCATAACACGTGGAGCCCCAGTGTTGCTTCATAACAAGTGGAGCCTCAGTGTTGCTTCATAACAAGTGGAACCCCAGTGTTGCTTTATAACAAGTGGAGCCCCAGTGTTGCTTCATAACAAGTGGAGCCCCAGTGTTGCTTATTAACAAGTGGAAATCCCAGTGTTGCTTCATAACAAGTGGAACCCCAGTGTTGCTTCATAACACGTGGAGCCCCAGTGTTGCTTCATATCAAGTGGAGCCCCAGTGTTGCTTCATATCAAGTGGAACCCCAGTGTTGCTTCATAACAAGTGGAACCCCAGTGTTGCTTCATAACAAGTGGAAACCCCAGTGTTGCTTCATAACACGTGGAACCCCAGTGTTGCTTCATAACAAGTGGAGCCCCAGTGTTGCTTCATAACACGTGGAACCCCAGTGTTGCTTCATAACAAGTGGAGCCCCAGTGTTGCTTCATAACACGTGGAACCCCAGTGTTGCTTCATAACAAGTGGAGCCCCAGTGTTGCTTCATAACACGTGGAACCCCAGTGTTGCTTCATAACAAGTGGAGCCCCAGTGTTGCTTCATAACAAGTGGAGCCCCAGTGTTGCTTCATATCAAGTGGAGCCCCAGTGTTGCTTCTTCATCTTTGGTGTCTCAACCTTAACAGACCAGTGGCAGAGGGCAAGGCCAGTGCAGTGTTTCCAGAAGCTCCTACCTAATATTACTACTGTCTACATCTACCTAGTGTTACTACTGTCTACATCTACCTAATGTTACTACTGTCTACATCTACCTAATGTTACTACTGTCTACATCTACCTAATGTTACTACTGTCTACATCTACCTAGTGTTACTACTGTCTACATCTACCTAATATTACTACTGTCTACATCTACCTAGTGTTACTACTGTCTACATCTACCTAATGTTACTACTGTCTACATCTACCTAATGTTACTACTGTCTACATCTACCTAATGTTACTACTGTCTACATCTACCTAATGTTACTACTGTCTACATCTACCTAATGTTACTACTGTCTACATCTACCTAGTGTTACTACTGTCTACATCTACCTAATGTTACTACTGTCTACATCTACCTAGTGTTACTACTGTCTACATCTACCTAATGTTACTACTGTCTACATCTACCTAATGTTACTACTGTCTACATCTACCTAATGTTACTACTGTCTACATCTACCTAATGTTACTACTGTCTACATCTACCTAATGTTACTATTGACTACATCTACCTAATGCTTCTACTGTCTACATCTACCTAATGCTTCTACTGTCTACGTCTACCTAATGCTCCAAGTAACGAGGCAATTAACACACAAACATTCCATGAGATATCTATACATCATATGAGACGTTGATGTGGAGTCGGTCACTCACGCATGATCACTACAATACAAGAAACATCAGTGAATCGCATCATGAAATTCTACGCCACTTCTATTATGCTAAATCAGACGCATCTTCCACCCTTGTACTTGATGTAGTACATCGTCGGTTTCCACACTGACGTAAATGCTTCTACAGTTTCTCCCTTTTGTAATTGTCACAAAACGTCTTCGTGCACACCATCTCTCTACACGAATTGCTTTCATGTGACCTCCAGTCATTCCTCTGGCCTCTCCATGTGATAGGTTCCTATCCCTAAACCAGTTTTCTCATTCCATCTATCCACCTTGTACCTTCGACCATCCTATTGCAATACGCACCTTCTTCACCAGCCTATCCACCTAACCATATCATCCCATTAGAATTGCATTTCACTCAACCCTTTTTTAATGGCCCTTTTCACACAACCTATCCTTCTCGAACCCTTGATCTCCTTGGTTACTCCTATACCACACAAGCTATTCATCTCTTAGGCATTTATTTCCAAAAACCAAACATCTGACAGATAAAGTTTACAGAATGACAGCAGAAGAGGAGCACCTGACATAAGAAAACTGAGTTACGAGGGCGGACTGGAAGCTACAGATTGACCCACAATGGAAGAGAGAAGACTGAGGGAAGATTTGATCAAGTCTCTGGATCAATTTGACGATTGTCAACAGCAAATACTTTTCTGAAGGCAGGTAAGAAAAGTGCAACAAAAAGTCACTGTAAGACTCTTTCTCAGTGAGCCAGAGTTTGGATGTACGTCTAAGATAACTAAAAGCAATAGATGAATGTATATACCTGTGAATGAAGACAGGATAATGTATACAGAAGTATATAAGGCTACATGATGTGAGGAAGGTTTAGAAGATGGGATTAAACCAGTGTAGAACTCATTCCCTGTAAGGCAAAATTAAACAGTCACACAAATCAACTCTAATCACAGATAATGTAAATCCAAATAAGACATTGAATTAGAAATAACACAAGTACATTATAAGACACTGAATTAGAAATAACACAAGTACATTATTGAAGGATCTTGATCCGTAAAGGGTGTAAGAACCTGATAATGTCTATCTATACTACTTAAAATGTGCGAAGACACTTTTGAGAAGGCTCACAAAATGTTTTTATTTTCTTTTTCTAAACATTTGAGGAAGGTTTAGCGCCAAGGGAATGGAAGAGAACAAATGTATCGTCTGTTAACTGATTAATCAGCAACATTGTCTCTCCCTTTCTTGATAAGTTCAGTTGCAATCCCATCCAATCCAGCCACCTTGCCGCACTTTGCCTTAGGCAGGGCATTTACCACCTCCTCTCTTTTCACCAAACCACTTAAACTGCATTTCTATAATAGACAGGTACCACACTTTAAACTACTTCCCTCTCCTACACTCATATGATAAATAAGCTCCAAACGCTAAACTAGACGTTTATAAACAAAGTTCAAGATGTGTTTACCTCACTCTTGATGCCCAGGACGTGAGATGTGATGAACCCATGGTCGTTGCCCAATGTGAAGGGGACAAATGCCAGTTGTACCTCCGGCCAATAAGGATCTCCGGCTTCAGACAGTGGCCAGGCATAACCCTCCACAGATATACTGGAGGTGAGGCGACCTGCCGTTGGAGCACAGTGAATCACAACAGATGTTATATACTATATAGTCTTCATACAACCTCTCTTCACTCATCTTCTCCATATAACTCAACAACCTCTTTTCACTCATCCTCTTCATATGACTCAACAACCTCTCTTCACTCATCCTCTCCATATGACTCAAAAACCTCTCTTCACTCATCCTCTCCATATGACTCAACAACCTCTCTTCACTCATCCTCTCCATATAACTCAACAACCTCTCTTCACTCATCCTCTCCATATGACTCAACAACCTCTCTTCACTCATCCTCTCCATATGACTCAACAACCTCTCTTCACTCATCCTCTCCATATGACTCAACAACCTCTCTTCACTCATCCTCTCCATATGACTCAACAACCTCTCTTCACTCATCCTCTCCATATGACTCAACAACCTCTCTTCACTCATCCTCTCCATATGACTCAACAATCCTCTTCACTCATCACGGTCAGTAACCGCTCCAGTAATACAATATCATGAGCAAACGTCAGGAAACTCACCATTTCTCTTATAGACGAATTCCTGGAGGACTTTAGGGTTGAGACTGTCCAAAATTTGGTAAGCCGAGCCATTCTTCACCGTCCAGGAGAGAGCAATGAGGAATGGATGGTCGTTTAAGTTCTGCCCCACTCCTGGAAGGTGGGCCACTAAGGGAATCTGTAGGTAGTGAGAGTGTTTGCTGATGAGTCTGTGGTAGTTGGGGAAGGATCTAGGTACAGTAGGGTAGTGTTAAAAGTGAATAACCTCAAGGTCTTGTACAGGCGGAGGCTATAATGTGGAGGTAAAAAAAGCTTCTTTTTTTTCATTAATGGTGAATGGACGTGTTCAAAACACAAGATTCAGTCGTCATTACGTCACATCATAGGAAATTAGTTTGTCATCTCGACCTTCCCATTATTTCCCTCTAATCATGGCTCGTATATCCTCTTAGTCAGTCTCTCTTCACTCATCCTCTCCATACAACTCAACAACCTCTCTTCACTCATCCTCTCCATATAACTCAACAATCTCTCTTCACTCATCCTTTCCATATAACTCAATGATCTCTCTTCACTCATCCTCTCCATATAACTCAACAACCTCTCTTCACTCATCCTCTCCGTATGACTCAACAACCTCTCTTCACTCATCCTCTCCATATGACTCAACAATCTCTCTTCACTCATTCTCTCCATACGACTCAACAACCTCTCTTCACTCATCCACTCCATATGACTCAACAACCTCTCTTCACTCATCCTCTCCATATAACTTAACCTCTCTTCACTCATCCTCTTCATAAGACTCAACAACCTCTCTTCACTCATCCTTTCCATGTAGTCAACAACCTCTCTTGACTCATCCTCTCCATATAACTCAACAACCTCTTTTCACTCATCCTCTCCATATGACTCAACTACCTCTCTTCACTCATCCTCTTCACATGACTCAACAACCTCTCTTCACTCATCCTCTCCATATGACTCAACAATCCTCTTCACTCATCCTCTTTATATGACTCAACAACCTCTCTTCACTCATCCTCTCCTTATAACTCAACAATCTCTCTTCACTCATCCTCTCCATATGACTCAACAACCTCTCTTCACTCATCCTCTCCATATAACTCAACAACCTCTCTTCACTCATCCTCTCCATATGACTCAACAAACTCTCTTCACTCATCCTTTCCATATAGTCAACAACCTCTCTTCACTCATCCTCTCCATATGGCTCAACAACCTCTCTTTACTCATCCTCTCCATATAACTCAACCTCTCTTCACTCATCCTCTCCATATGACTCAACAAACTCTCTTCACTCATCCTCTCCATATAGTCAACAACCTCTCTTCACTCATCCTCTCCGTATGACTCAACACTCTTCACTCATCCACTCCACACGATTCTACTAAATATGCCTACACGTATACTTTAGATCATGTCAATGAGTCAGGATTTACACTACGGTAGTAAATATAAGTAAACACTTACAGTGCAACTGTAAATGAATAAGTACTTAAAATATGTAAGCACTTACAGTGCAATAAGTACTTAAACTATGTGAGATCTTTGGACTGATGATACGAGAGTGGGTTCTGAACCTATGCTATGGTAAGGCACTGGGCTTTCATAACTTACGTCATGAGAGAGAGAGAGAGAGAGAGAGAGAGAGAGAGAGAGAGAGAGAGAGAGAGAGAGAGAGAGAGAGAGAGAGAGAGAGAGTACCAGAATGTCTGGGGCTATTTTGCTATGAGGAAGCAAAGGGGGTTGTGAGGCAAGCACTTAAACCATTTAAGTATTGAAGGATGTCAATAATACTTACATTATGAGCGTGGAGATGGTGTGCTGGGCCCACACCAGACAGCATCAGTAGCTGTGGGGACCCGATGGAACCAGCGGATAAGATCACTTCTTTCCTGGCATAAACATTGTTGACCTGGAAATTAAAAGTCTTATATAATACACTGGCGTATATATATATATATATATATATATATATATATATATATATATATATATATATATATATATATATATATATATATATATTCCTATGAGTCCACGGGAAAAATGAAACACGATAAGTTGCCAAGTGCACTTTCGTGTCATAATCACATCATCAGGGGAGACAAAAGAGAGAACTATAACAGTCAGTTGATATACATCGAAGAGAAGTAGCTAGGACGCCATTTGGTAAACATGAGAGAGAGAGAGAGAGAGAGAGAGAGAGAGAGAGAGAGAGAGAGAGAGAGAGAGAGAGAGAGAGAGAGAGAGAGAGAGAGACAGACAGAGACAGAGAGAGAGAGAGAGTCTGAGTGTATCAATAATACGTAATATCAATTTTTTTCCTTAATTGGCATAAATATGTTGCTTACAAAATCTAAATCCTTCTTAGAATACAAGATGCCCTACCTATTGTATGCTGTATTCTTAAATGCCCTGATGTAGGGGAGAAAGAATACTTGCCACGTATTCCCTGCGTGTCGTAGAAGGCGACTAAAAGGGGAGGGAGCGGGGGGGGGGCTGGAAATCCTCCCCTCTCGATATCTTTTTAATTTTCCAAAACAAGGAACAGAGAAGGGGGCCAGGTGAGGATATTCCTTCAAAGACCCAGTCCTCTGTTCTTAACGCTACCTCGCTAATGCGGGAAATGGCGAATAATTTGAAAGAAAAAGAAATATATATAAAGTATACAGTTAATATAAACATTCAGGAATACGAAGTGAATGAATACGAAGTGAATCACAACACACAATTCTAAGACACATTACCTTTCCTCTGTGTTTGAAGCGGACACCAACAGCTCGTTTGTTCTTGTCAAATATTATCTGTTGAGAGAGACATCATATGTGAGACCATTCTATATGGTTTCTGTTGCCTGTGAGATATACTAATAGATATAATGCAAACATGTTTTTGGGATGAAACTCACTTCCCAAGTGCACTTTCGTGTAATAATCACATCATCAGGGGAGACACAAGAGAGAAATATAACAGTCAGTTGATATACAACGAAGAAACGAAGCTAGGACGCCATTTGGTAAACATGTGATTGCATATATGTGAGGTATGGAAGAATCTATTATATGTCATACGCTTTTCCAGCAAGAGGTGGGCAGATTAGAAAGGGCAGTAAGTGGTGGATGAAGAAGTAAATTTGCTAATAAAAGAGAAAAGAGAAGCGTTTGAACGGTTCTTACAAGGAAGTAGTGCAAATGACTTGCACATGTATAACAGAAAACGGCAGATCAAGTGCAGGGGTTGAAAAAGAGGGCAAACGAGAGTTTGGGTGAGAAAGTATCATCAAACTTTAAGTGAGAATAAGATGTTTTGGAAGGATGTAAATAATGTGAGAAAGACAAGGAAACAAATGAGAACATCGATAAAGGTGGCAAAAAGGGAAATAACAAGTAATGATGGAGTGAGGATATGGCGTGAGTATGTTGAAGAACTGTTGAATGTGTTTGGTGATAGATTGGCAGATGTGGAGTGTTTTGGCCAGGGTGATACGCAAAGTGAAAGAGTGATAGAGAGTAGTTTGGAGAGGAGAGATGAGGTGGTGAATGCCTTGCGATAGATGAAATGTGGCAAGGCGGCTGGAGTGGATGGTACTGCAGTTGAACATATCAAGAAAGGGGGTGACTGTGTTGTTGATTGATTGGTAAGGATTTTCAATGTATGTATGGATCATGGTGAGGTATTTGAGGATTGACGGCAAGCACATCATAATGCCATTGTATAAAGGCAAAGGGAATAAAGGTGAGTGGATAAGGGAGCTGTGGTCTTGGTGCATTACACACGACAGCTAGAGACTGAGTGTGAACGAATGTCGCCCTTTCTTCCTCTGTTCCCGGCGCTACCTCGTGTGTGTGTGTGTGTGTGCGTGACCGTACAGTCTAATGCTTCTGGTAATGATAATACTAACCTTAGTGACGTGGGTGTGGAGGGCCACATGGAGATTGGGTCTCGTGGAAGCTGGCTTGACGTAGGCGTCGGCG
This sequence comes from Panulirus ornatus, assembly GCF_036320965.1. Classification (NCBI taxonomy): domain Eukaryota; kingdom Metazoa; phylum Arthropoda; class Malacostraca; order Decapoda; family Palinuridae; genus Panulirus; species Panulirus ornatus. The sequence continues at coordinate 6,683,677 of NC_092284.1, forward strand.
GTGGAGTAGCGTAGACTGTTATGTGCTGTCAGATCCACGACGGAAAAACCTGGAAATAAGTTACGTCCATCAACACCGACTTGAACTGACGTAAACCAAGTTTACTTTGTGAATCACCAATCATGGTAGACCCTGGTAGTGTACCTGGTGGATCACAGTGGTTACTGTAGACCCTGGTGGATCACAGTGGATACTGTAGACCCTAGTGGATCACAGTGGTTACTGCAGACCCTGGTAGTGTACCTGGTGGATCACAGTGGTTACTGTAGACCCTGGTGGATCACAGTGGTTACTGTAGACCCTGGTGGATCACAGTGGTTACTGTAGACCCTGGTGGATCACAGTGGTTACTGTAGACCCTGGTGGATCACAGTGGTTACTGTAGACCCTGGTGGATCACAGTGGTTACTGTAGACCCTGGTAGTGTACCTGGTGGATCACAGTGGTTACTGTAGACCCTGGTGGATCACAGTGGTTACTGTAGACCCTGGTGGATCACAGTGGTTACTGTAGACCCTGGTGGATCACAGTGGTTACTGCAGACCCTGGTAGTGTAGATGGAAGGTCAGAGGGCACTTACCAATCTGGTCGGGGTCACTTGGGTCGACCAGACCATAACCCAACTGCTGTCCAGCCTTCAGGAAGCCACTACACAACTTGGTTCGCCACTTCTTGTTCTCCACAATGAGTGGTCCACTGTAGCCATGCAGGGAAGCTGTCGAGGTCAGGTCAGGTCAAACGAACGTTCAATCCACATCTCATGTATTTCAGTATTCCCTGAGCAAATATGTCTACAGGTGTTTATCACAGTTGTACCATTATATCTACAGCTGTTTAACCACGTAGTCCCCTCCCCCCCCCCTACACCACTTACCCACGTACAGTGTTTGGTCAAAGCAAACCATCCACCCCCCACCTGTTTTCCAATTCACTTTACCCCCGTAGTCACCCCCTACACCACTTACCCACGTACAGTGTTTGGTCAAAGCAAACCACCCACCACCCACCTGTTTTCCAATTCACTTTACCCCCGTAGTCTTCCCCCTACACCACTTACCCACGTACAGTGTTTGGTCAAAGCAAACCACCCACCTGTTTTCCAATTCACTTTACCCCCGTAGTCACCCCCTACACCACTAACCCACGTACAGTGTTTAGTCAAAACAAACCACCCACCTATTTTCCAATTCACTTTACCCCCGTAGTCTTCACCCCCTACACCACTTACCCACGTACAGTGTTTGGTCAAAGCAAACCACCCACCACCCACCTGTTTTCCAATTCACTTTACCCCCGTAGTCACACCCCCTACACCACTTACCCACGTACAGTGTATGGTCAAAGCAAACCAGCCACCACCCACCTGTTTTCCAATTCACTTTACCCCCGTAGTCTCCCCCTACACCACTTACCCACGTACAGTGTTTGGTCAAAGCAAACCACCCAACACCCACCTGTTTTCCAATTCACTTTACCCCCGTAGTCTTCACCCCCTACACCACTTACCCACGTACAGTGTTTGGTCAAAGCAAACCACCCAACACCCACCTGTTTTCCAATTCACTTTACCCCCGTAGTCTTCACCCCCTACACCACTTACCCACGTACAGTGTTTGGTCAAAATAAACCACCCACCTGTTTTCCAATTCACTTTACCCCCGTAGTCACACCCCCTACACCACTTACCCACGTACAGTGTATGGTCAAAGCAAACCAGCCACCACCCACCTGTTTTCCAATTCACTTTACCCCCGTAGTCTCCCCCTACACCACTTACCCACGTACAGTGTTTGGTCAAAGCAAACCACCCAACACCCACCTGTTTTCCAATTCACTTTACCCCCGTAGTCTTCACCCCCTACACCACTTACCCACGTACAGTGTTTGGTCAAAATAAACCACCCACCTGTTTTCCAATTCACTTTACCCCCGTAGTCTTCACCCCCTACCACTTACCCACGTACAGTGTTTGGTCAAAGCAAACCAGCCACCACCCACCTGTTTTCCAATTCACTTTACCCCCGTAGTCTTCACCCCCTACACCACTTACCCACGTACAGTGTTTGGCCAAAGCAAACCACCCACCTGTTTTCCAATTCACTTTACCCCGGTAATCCTCCGCCTTCTTGAAGTACCGTTCAATGTGTCTGTAGCCCCAGCCAGGGTTGCCCAGCTGCTCCCAATTATCGTAGTCTCGCCTGTTGCCCCTCACGTAGAACATGGAGTTGATGACTGATGAACCACCAATAACCCGGCCTCTCGGGTATGGGATACGCTGGGGGGGGCAACAAGAAGGATGGGTTTTACGCACCAGTTTGGACGTGCGCCCGCACGCGGGGCACGGGCAATGGTATGGCTCGTGACAGAGTGTGGCTCATAAAATGTTACTACTACAACTACTACTATCATTACTACTACTACAACTATTATCATTACTACTACTACTATTATCATTACTACAACTACTACTATCATTACTACTACTACAACTATTATCATTACTACTACTACTACTATTATCATTATTATTATCATTATCGTCATCATTATTATTATTATCATTATTATTATTATCATTATTATTATCATTATCATTATTATCATCATTATACATAATCGCTGTTTCCCACGTCAGCGAGGTAGCGCCTGGAGACAGCGACAAAGCAAAATAAATAAATAAATAAATAAATATATATATATATATATCAACATATACATACAGACATATCTATATATACACGTGTACATATTCATACTTGCTTTCATCCATTCCCGTCGCCACCCCCGCCCCACACACACACCACTATCCCTAAGCTTGTCTGTGTAGGATTGCATCAACTTTCCCTCCACATTCTGTCCAGTTTTTTGGTCTGGCTGGTCTATATAAAGGTCAGTTATGAATCAGTCATGTAATCGGGGCAAGGCAGTGCATGGAAGTGCTAGTGAATATTCAATTATTCGTCTTTGAAATGATTTGTCTTCGCCAGTATTGATACTGGGTTAAGAATATGAATCATTACCTTGCTGGACTGTCATATGATGCTTATCAAATGGCGTCCTAGATACGTCTCTTCGTTGTATGTCAACTGACTGTTATATTTCTCTCTTGTGTCTCCCCTGATGATGTGATTATTACACGAAAGTGCACTTGGGAACTTTTCGTGTTTCATTTTCCCCGTGGAGTCTTAGGAATATATATATATCCATAATTTTGATAAAGATCACTATGGTGTTGTGTTTACAATGCTGTGAAATAATCATTCTAGTTGAAAAAATAAAGTTTAATTGGCATATTTTCACTCGTCTAGTAAAAACGAACATGATCATTTAGTCATTAAGATAAACAAACAAATAAGATCACTGAGTCATCAAGATAACAAACACAAATATGATCATTTATAATCATTAAGATAACATAAGACTCCCTCATCTTCATGTCTTTACGTCCTGGAAGACTAGAATTTCCATGGCTTCCAAGTTCCTTTAAATTTCTGGAAGAGACTGGAACAGATGGAAGGGGTCGATCATATCTGGAACTCAGAGACCTCTCCCCGACCCTGTAGCTCTCTCTCTCTCTCTCTCTCTCTCTCTCTCTCTCTCTCTCTCTCTCTCTCTCTCTCTCTACCTCCCTCCCTCCCTCCTTCTCTCTCTCCCTCCCTCCCTACCCCCCCTCTCTCCCTCCCTCCCCCTCTCTCTTTCTCTCTCTCTGTCTCTCTGTCTTCATCCTCCTCTCTCCCTCCCTCCCTCCTTCTCTCTCCCTCCCTCCCTACCCCCTCCCCCGTCTCTATCTCTCTCTCTCTCTGTCTCTCTCCCTCCCTCTCTCTTTGTCTCTCTCTCTCTCCCTCCTTCTCTCTCTCCCTCCCTCCCTATCCCCCCCTCTCTCTCTCTGTCTCTGTCCCTCTCCCTCCCTCTCTCTCTCTCTCTCTCCCTCCCTCTCTCTTTGTCTCTCCCTCTCCCTCTCTCTCTCTCCCTCTCCCTCTCTCTCACCCGGACTCACATTGTCGGTAAAGCCGTAGAAGGAGGTTTTCTGGGGCGTGGTGAAGTAATTCCAGTCCGTGTCGCCCCTCAGAAGAAGTTGGTTGTAACCTGGGACGTAGCTCTCCGGTGGAGGTTTTCCACCGGCTTCGAGCAAGAGCACCTTCCACTCAGCCACCTCGGAGAGCCGAGCAGCGAGGCACACTGCCTGCAGAACCACCACCAACTGTACCACAGGATGGAAGAAGAAAGGCAAGTGATCAGTCAAGTCTTTATGAGGCGGGAGTCCAATGTGAACTTTGTTTACACTCGCCTCATACCGAATCTAAGTCCATGATTCACAAGTGTATGGAATGAGAGCAATCATTCTAGTGTGAAAGGTATATATATATATATATATATATATATATATATATATATATATATATATATATATGTGTGTGTGTGTTGGAAAGGATCACAATTTTGCGCGTGATCAAGATATTCCTTTGAGTCCACGGGGATAGTGAAACACGATAAGTTCCCAAGTGCACTTTCGTGTCATAATCACATCATCATCAGGGGAGACACAAGAGAGAAACATAACAGTCAGTTCATATACAACGAAGAGACGAAGCTAGGACGCCATTTGGACAATCGCATCTTTACCAAATGGCGTCCTAGCTTCGTCTCTTCGATGTATATTAACTGACTGTTATATTTCTCTCTTGAGTCTCTCCTGATGATGTGATTATTACACGAAAGTGCACTTGGGAGCTTATCGTGTTTCATTATCCCCGTGGACTCAAAGGAATATCTTGATCACGCGCAAAATTGTGATCCTTTCCAACATATATATATATATATATATATATATATATATATATATATATATATATATATATATATATATATATATATATATATATCAGATAACACAAGCAATTTCTAAGACAAAGTTCTGGTGTTACGTAAGACCTTTCCTAAGACTCTTGCAGTTCAAGGTTGCGCTAGCCCAATTACCAAGAAACTGTTGGTTGTATGTACACACATATATGTAATAAATCGCTGAACATCTCGTGCATCAAGGGAAAGAAATCTAATATAACATAACACAAAAACAGAGATCATTTTTCAATATGGTAAATAAAGCGGAATATTATTAAACATACACAAACACACAGTAAAGATCAAACATACATAAACACAGAGTAAAGATTAAACATACATAAACACAGAGTAAAGATTAAACATACATAAACACAGAGTAAAGATTAAACATACATAAACACAGAGTAAAGATTACACAAACACAAACACAGAGTAAAGATTACACAAACACAAACACACAGTAAAGATTAAACATACATAAACACAGAGTAAAGATAACACAAACACAAACACAGAGTAAAGATTAAACATACACAAACACAGAGTAAAGATTAAACATACACAAACACAGAGTAAAGATTAAACATACACAAACACAGAGTAAAGATTACACAAACACAAACACAGAGTAAAGATTAAACATACACAAACACAGAGTAAAGATCAAACATACACAAACACAGAGTAAAGATTAAACATACACAAACACAGAGTAAAGATTAAACATACACAAACACAGAGTAAAGATTAAACATACACAAACACAGAGTAAAGATTAAACATACACAAACACAGAGTAAAGATTAAACATACACAAACACAGAGTAAAGATTAAACATACACAAACACAGAGTAAAGATTAAACATACACAAACACAGAGTAAAGATCAAACATACACAAACACAGAGTAAAGATCAAACATACACAAACACAGAGTAAAGATCAAACATACACAAACACAGAGTAAAGATCAAACATAGACAAACACAAAGTAAAGATTAAGAAGAGGAGTGGCTGAACCAATGCAACATGTGAATGGTGTCAAGACTACAGTGGAGCCTGTTCATCTGAGAAAGTCTACCTCTTTCCAAACGTGTTTGGTTGGATCTCTGATAACCAGTTCACAGATATATATACCTTGCGTGTACACTTCATTTATTTAAATTCCAATAAATCTTACTAAATGGCGAGGATATATAACGAAATGTGTCAAATTTCTTACCACTCAACTTTCCTCAACATGTTTTCATATTCCTTCGTTTTTCCATGTCGTGTGGAACTTGTTAAACACCATAACATAAGAACACATTCCCACAGTTGACCTTATACAATCAGCAAATAATAACAGGCAATCCAGTTTGATGTATGACCTGGATAGACGAGTTAACGAGAAATGATGAATTTCGTCAAGTCTTTCTTACAAAAAGCCGGATCCAAATTTTCCGGAAGGGGACGATAGAAATATAGTGAAGGAAAAAGGGTTGAGGGTAGGTCACTGCCCGGCTTGAAATTTTCGTGTTACCACAACTGTAATAAACACATCCTGGAGACACGTGAAGTTGTTACCACAACTGTAATTAACACATCCTGGAGACACGTGAAGTACATGATTAACCACTTGGTGAAATAATCACCTCTTATGCCCCATACAATGTCATTAGTCGTGTAATACAATAAATGTAATTCAGTATAACAAAATTAACTACATGGGAAAAAATCTAAATTTTTAAGATGTAAATATTATCCAATAGACTGCAGCTATAGACATCATTAATACCCTTTATAAGGTAAAGAAACGATTATATATATATATATATAGATATAATTAATAACCTTTAGAAGGTTAGGAAAAGATTATATCTATATAGACAAATATTGAAAAGAATATACTTAGACGATACTGAACACTTTACTTGAAACACTTTAAAGAATATACTTACCCGATACTGAAATGTTTTGAAACACTTTCAAGATACATGAACTAAGTTTTAGTTAGTAGCAAACAGTGTTTGATGACAAATTACAGTTACAACAGGTTGATGTCATTATATGAGGGTTGGTCACTGAGGGCGTGGGAGGAGGGGAGGGTTGGTCACTGAGGGCGTGGGAGGAGGGGAGGGTTGGTCACTGAGGGCGTGGGAGGAGGGGAGGGTTGGTCACTGAGGGCGTGGGAGGAGGGGAGGGTTGGTCACTGAGGGCGTGGGAGGAGGGGAATCCAAACTGAAAATGGAATGAGGAGGTTGGGAGAGCAGGGGACACACTATGATGATATACTGACCTCCGTTTGAGCCATTCAGTAACAAAAGGATAAACATAAAAATGGTTTAGACACAAACATCACATCTTAGGCAGGAGCATACATGACCATGATGATAAGAGATCAAGATGGAGTATGGGAGAAAACATCACAACGGTGGGTCACTTCCATGATACAGGCCTGGAAAGGAATTCTGATAAGCTAAAGTCTTGTTTCTGAGTTATATATATATATATATATATATATATATATATATATATATATATATATATATATATATATATATATATATACCTGAAGCACTGGCACCGCCCGGATTAGGTTGCCTAGGATCTCGCTCATCCCTCGAGCCTTTCTCTCTCCTCCAACCTACTGTCACTCACTTACTCGCCCACTGACGGAGGGGGAAAAAAAAAAAATTAAGCATAAGATATGAGTAAATGTATACTGGGGGAAAGAATACTTGCCACGTATTCCTGCGTGTCGTAGAAGGCGACTAAAAGGCGAGGGAGTGGAGGGCTGGAAATCCTCCCTCTCGTTTATTTACTTTTCCAAAAAAAAAGGAACAGAGAAGGGGGCCAAGTGAGGATATTCCCCTTAAGGCCCAGTCCTCTGTTCTTAACGCTATCTCGCTAACGCGGGAGACAGCGACAAAGCAAAATAAATAATATATATATATATATTATATATATATATATAATATATATATATATATAAAGACAGAGATTAAGACAGATAAACATTGGGTTTAGGTGTAAACAAAGAAGTACCAAGAACACAACCCTGTTCCCATTTTGGATAGGCGAGAAAGAATACATCCCACGCATTCCTCACGTGTCGTAGAAGGCGACTAAAGGGGACGGAGCAGGGGGCTGGAATATATATATATATATATATATATATTATATATATAGGTACAGGTATGTATATTTGCGTGTGTGGACGTGTATGTATATACATGTGTATGTGGGTGGGTTGGGCCATTCTTTCGTCTGTTTCCTTGCGCTACCTCGCTAACGCGGGAGACAGCGACAAAGCAAAATAAATAAATAATATATATATATATATATATATATATATATATATAATATATATATATATATATATATATAAAGACAGAGATTAAGACAGATAAACATTGGGTTTAGGTGTAAACAAAGAAGTACCAAGAACACAACCCTGTTCCCATTTTCTTACCAATAATGAAGTCGTAATGAGTGTGTAGGTTGTTAGCTGCGTCATAGTCGTGGGATCCAACCTCTTCCAGAACCATTGCCAGAACCAGTCGTAAGAGAAGCACTGGCACCGCCCGGATTAGGTTGCCTAGGATCTCGCTCATCCCTCGAGCCTTTCTCTCTCCTCCAACCTACTGTCACCCCTCCCCTCCTGTATATTAACTTTCTAAAAGGGGAAACAGAGGAAGGAGTCACGCGAGGAGTGCTCATCCTCCTCGAAGGCTCAGACTGGGGTGTCTAAATGTGTGTGGATGTAACCATGATGAGAAAAAAGGAGAGATAGGTAGTATGTTTGAGGAAAGGAACCTGGATGTTTTGGCTCTGAGTGAAACGAAGCTCAAGGGTAAAGGGGAAGAGTGGTTTGGGAATGTCTTGGGAGTAAAGTCAGGGATGGTGAAAGGACAAGAGCAAGGGAAGGAGTAGCACTACTCCTGAAACAGGAGTGGTGGGAGTATGTCATAGAGTGTAAGAAAGTAAACTCTAGATTGATATGGGTAAAACTGAAAGTGGATGGAGAAAGATGGGTGATTATTGGTGCATATGTACCTGGGCATGAGGAGAAAGATCATGAGAGGCAAGTGTTTTGGAAGCAGCTGAGTGAGTGTGTTAGCGGTTTTGATGCACGAGACCGGATTATAGTGATGGGTAATATGAATGCAAAGGTGAGGAATGTGGCAGTTGAGGGAATAATTGGTGTACATGGGGTGTTCAGCGTTGCAAATGGAAATGGTGAAGAGCTTGTAGATTTGTGTGCTGAAAAAAGGACTTGTGATTGGGAATACCTGGTTTAAAAAGAGATATATACATAAGTATATATTTGTAAGTAGGAGAGATAGCCAGAGAGCGTTACTGGATTACGTGTTAATTGATATCCGCGTGAAAGAGAGACTTTTGGATATTAATGTGCTGAGAGGTGCAACTGGAGGAATGTTTGATCATTATCTTGTGGAGGCGAAGGTGAAGATTTGTAGAGGTTTTCAGGAAAGAAGAGAAAATGTTGGGGTGAAGAGAGTGGTGAGAGTAAGTGAGCTTGGGAAGGAGACTTGTGTGAGTAAGCACCAGGAGAGGCTGAGTGCAGAATGGAAAAAGGAGAGAACAAAGGACATAAGGAGAGTGGGGGAGGAATGGGATGTATTTAGGAAAGCAGTGATGGCTTGTGCAAAAGATGCTTCTGGCATGAGAAGCATGGGAAGGGGGCAGTTTAGAAAGGGTTGTGAGTGGTGGGATGAAGTTAGATTATTAGTGAAAGAGAAGAGAGAGGCATTTGGACGATTTTTGGAGGGAAATAAGGCAAATGACTGTGAGATGCACAAAAGAAAGAGGCAGGAGGTCAAGAGAAAGGTGCAAGAGGTGAAAAAGAGGGCAAATGAGAGTTGGGGTGAGAGTGTATCATTAAATTTTAGGGAGAATAAAAAAATGTTTTGGAAGGAGGTAAATAAAGTGCGTAAGACAACTGAACAAATGGGAACTTCGGTGAAGGGGGCTAATGGGGAGGTAATAACAAGTAATGGTGATGTGAGAAGGAGATGGAGTGAGTATTTTGAAGGCTTGTTTTGGTCGAGGTGGTGTGCGAAGAGAGAGGGTTAGGGAAAATGATTTGGTAAACAGAGAAGAGGTAGTAAAAGCTTTGCGGAAGATAAAAGCCGGCAAGGCGGCGGGTTTGGATGGTATTGCAGTGGAATTTATTAAAAAAGGGGGTGACTGTATTGTTGACTGGTTGGTAAGAATATTTAATGTATGTATGGCTCATGGTGAGGTGCCTGAGGATTGGCGGAATGCGTGCATAGTGCCATTGTACAAAGGCAAAGGGGATAAGAGTGAGTGCTCAAATTACAGAGGTATAAGTTTGTTGAGTATTCCTGGTAAATTATATGGGAGGGTATTGATTGAGAGGGTGAAGGCATGTACAGAGCATCTGATTGGGGAAGAGCAGTGTGGTTTCAGAAGAGGTAGAGGATGTGTGGATCAGGTGTTTGCTTTGAAGAATGTATGTGAGAAATACTTAGAAAAACAAATGGATTTGTATGTAGCATTTATAGATCTGGAGAAGGCATATGATAGAGTTGATGGAGATGCTCTGTGGAAGGTATTAAGAGTATATGGTGTGGGAGGCAAGTTGCTAGAAGCAGTGAAAAGTTTTTATCGAGGATGTAAGGCATGTGTACGTGTAGGAAGAGAGGAAAGTGATTGGTTCTCAGTGAATGTCGGTTTGCGGCAGGGGTGTGTGATGTCTCCATGGTTGTTTAATTTGTTTTTGGATGGGGTTGTTAGGGAGGTGAATGCAAGAGTTTTGGAGAGAGGGGCAAGTATGCCGTCTGTTGCGGATGAGAGAGCTTGGGAAGTGAGTGAGTCAGTTGTTGTTCGCTGATGATACAGCGCTGGTGGCTCATTCGTGGGAGAAACTGCAGAAGCTGGTGACTGAGTCTGGTAAAGTGTTTGAAAGAAGAAAGCTGAGAGTAAATGTGAATAGGGGCAAGGTTATTAGGTACAGTATATATATATATATATAGGTACAGGTATGTATATTTGCGTGTGTGGACGTGTATGTATATACATGTGTATGTGGGTGGGTTGGGCCATTCTTTCGTCTGTTTCCTTGCGCTACCTCGCTAACGCGGGAGACAGCGACAAAGCAAAATAAATAAATAATATATATATATATATATATATATATATATATATATATATATATATATATATATATATATACAAAGCCAGAGATTAAGACAGATAAACATTGGGTTTAGGTGTAAACAACGAAGTACCAAGAACACAACCCAGTTCCCATTTTCTTACCAATGATGAAGTCGTAATGAGTGTGTAGGTTGTTAGCTGCGTCATAGTCGTGGGATCCAACCTCTTCCAGAACCATTGCCAGAACCAGTCGTAAGAGAAGCACTGGCACCGCCCGGATTAGGTTGCCTAGGATCTCGCTCATCCCTCGAGCCTCTCTCTCTCCTCCAACCTACTGTCACTCACTCACTCGCCCACTGACGGAGGGGGAAAAAAAAAAATTAAGCATAAGATATGAGTAAATGTATACTGGGGGAAAGAATACTTGCCACGTATTCCCTGCGTGTCGTAGAAGGCGACTAAAAGGCGAGGGAGCGGGGGGCTGGAAATCCTCCCCTCTCGTTTATTTACTTTTCCAAAAAAAAAAGGAACAGAGAAGGGGGCCAAGTGAGGATATTCCCCTTAAGGCCCAGTCCTCTGTTCTTAACGCTACCTCGCTAACGCGGGAAATGGCGACTAGTATGAATAAGTAAAGATACCTACCCTCCGTAGCCTAAGTGGTTCAGGTGAAGATGAACCCCCTACAATTTTTTCTAACCTAATTTCGATTACGTTAAATGATACTAGGTTACACTATGTTAAGTTTGGTTGTACTAGGCTAAGTTAGACTAAGTTTGGTTAGGGTACTGACCTAATCTATCCTAACCTAACGTAATGAGACAACTAAATTAGGTTAGATTAAGTCTGGTAAGGTGCACTGACCTCACCTAACCTAACGCGCTGACCTAAAGAGATAAGAAGGTCAAACTGTCATGTGCCGTGTGTGACGTTACACCAGATTCCCCACCCACTGTGGCCATGACCTTTGACCCACTGACACAGAGAAAGATACAAAAAAAAGAGAAAAAGGAATGATAATGGAGTACATTCACTCAAGTGACCTCTCTGGTCTACAGCGATTTTTTGTGGCCTTGCCCCACAGCCCAGCAAGTGTGGGTCACCAGACGTGCACAACACAACAAAGAAAATAAAAACTGTACACAAAAATAAAAATGCAAAAGAAATTCAAACAGCGACAGACTATTAGTTTCTGAATGAGGCTATTTGTAATAGTGAAATGTACTCTCACAGTCTCGTGTGGTAAGACTAGAAAGACAGATGTTGCGAAGATAAAAACCAAAATGTAAACTTATTATGAAACTTCGGAGGGGCACATAATGCCAGTCATGGATCTGAAGCGAAATATTTAATATGTCCATTCTTGAACATGCAGGAGGGTGTGAGGCGTGCAAGGAATAGAACGAATGGGAGTACAATTGCTCCCCGACTTACGACCTATGCGACTTGCGACCATCAGACCTAATAACCGGGAATAAAAATACGAATAAAGAAATATTGGTATATTGAAAAATCACGCTTGGGCGTACAACCGCCAATGCGTACGATAGTAAATGTCAGACATTGTATACATCATACCATCTCTCTCACTCTCCCAGTTTTCGTTCTCAGCAACCATTCAGTAAGCGCGCGTTATGCAAGTGAATCTAACGAATTTTCGAGCTGGATTAAACCATTTTTGTATCGAACCCCCCAAAAGAAGATGACGAGTATAGGGGAAAAGAATCCATCACAAGTTGATATATCTAGCAAGAAGTTGAGGAAGACGTTCGATTTGGAATTGGAAATGAAGATACTCATCCAATACTGCTCCTTATCTCTCAGCCTAGTGGATACAGAGAGTCGGAGCTCATAAAACGTGCCAAAGGCGCTCCGCTATCCCTTGAACCCTCCTTGTATGGGAGGTAAGGAGGAGTAAACAGCAAGAGACAATCATCGAAACAAATTGCGTCCGCAAAGATATTTCCTTCTTACCTAAGAGCTATAGATGTCACCAGGTGACGGACCCCACTTCTATGCCCGGAGTGTCCATCACCAAACATAGAGGAGGAAAATAAGTTGATATGATTGCACGACGCGATCAACAATTGTCCCATTCGATGGCCTCCCCAGTTTGATAAACGGACAGAGAATAAATACAAAAAGCACTGAAAGATTCGACAAGGGTGAAGTCTACGATCATAACAGAGCAACACCAATGGCCCATCTACGACATGGAAAAGATGTTGATGCTGTGAATGGAAGATCAAATTCAAAGACGAATAAGCTTACTAACTGATCAAATTCAAAAACGTGTCCCTCTAAGCTTACTAACTATCAGGCGAAGGTTAGAAGGCTTTTTTGAGACTTTGAAGGAGCGAACGTGAGGGGGAGGATTCCATCACGAACTGCACACAAAGTCATGGTTGGGTTAGGTTAGGTTTAGATTAGATTTAAAAAGATGATAATAGCTTACGCAAAGTTCGAGTCACAGATGAAGCAGCCGAAGCGTTGACGAAGGAGCTGTCGAAAAGTTCATTGAAAGTTGCGATGAATCTATCCGTGAACTAAAGAATCTTAAACAAAACGGAAAAACTAAACTAAGAATTATATATTAAAGATGGTTGATGAAAAAACAAACCGGGAAAACCATGATAGAAATTGAGTAGGATACACGAATGCTGTGCAGGTATACGAATTCTACATACGATGCTGATGTGTGTGTCCGACTTACGTCCATTTCGAGATACGACCAGTCGGTCAGAACAGAGCTCGGACGTACGTCGGGGAGTATCTGTAGTGGAGTTGACAGTGGACGAGGTGCTTTCAATAGGCTAAAGCCTGGGCATATGAAGTGGTCGGACGAAACCACGAAGAAGATCTGTGAGGCATGACTGTGGACTGGGGGGTTCTGGTTCCTGTACATTGTGCATGACAGCTAAAAAGAGTGGATGTTTGCGAATGTGATTATGTCTTCTTATTCCCGGCGCTAACGCGGGAAATGGCGAACATGTATGGAAAAAGAATCTTAAACTTATCTATGGCATTGCTTTCAACTACTCTAAGTGGCAGATCATTTCATATATTAACAATCCTGTTGAGGGAAAAGATTTCGTTTCATTGCTTACGCGTTTCTCTCCATTACTACGAGTGAAATCAAACGAATCTGCTCTCAGGTACCTTGTTAGATCGGGATTATCCAAACTTTTGGTGATTTTGAATACCTATATTAGATCATCTCTTAACCTTCTCTTTTCCAATTCAAACATAGGTTCAGTACGAGAAAAAGAACGATTTTTGGGAGGAGGGGACGAAAAGTGATTTGAAGAGTGCAAAGTGAAATTATCCGCAAAGGAGTGATTAGGGTTATAATTTGAAGGGAAAGGGTAGTTCATAAAGAATGAAGAGGATGGGTGATAAAACAAAACAATTATGAACATCACTGTTGATAGGATAAGACGGGGAAGTCGTTTCGTCAACGACTGCTGGAATGGAACGGCCAATTGGAAAGATAGTTATGCATTAGGAAACAGAGAGAGGAGCAGAAAAACCAAAGGAAAGAAGTTCAGGCGAAGCTTTGTACTGAAAAAATTACTTTAAGTATCACATAATCTACTGTTTATCAAATGAGCTGCGATTTATTACATAACTCGCCATGTATTACACATTCATTTTATGAGCTACTGATACATTTTTGCCTTTACAGTTATTTACTTAAAACACTTGAAATATGAAACATATTTGCTTTGTTTTACCAAGTACATATTCTTAGCTGATTCTGAAACTGAAGCAGTCATTAATTATGTTAATGATGACACACATTCTATATATATATATTCCGTTTTCCAACGAGGAATTTCTTCATTTCTGAAGTGCCAAATTTCAAACTAATCTATTCCATCTCCAAATCTTTCTGTCTAATGTGTTTCAGTTATTCTGACTGTACATTACAAAGCGAGAATTGGGCCATTTTATCCCCCCCCACTTACAAAATAATACTAAATTCCCCTGTTCAGCATTGGACAGAGGGAGCTGTTAGCAGCCAACAGCCAAAAAGAATGACAGAAATTCTGTAGTTCAATTAGAATAAAGGAAATAGTTCTGAGTAGTGGAGGAGGAATGAGAGATGTGGGGAAACATCATGACCAGTGGGCAACCACGGGCCATTGTTGTTAAGACATCATTATAGAAAACGGTGGTTTGTGTGAGGAGAACAACGGTGCTCGTGTGGGACGCCCCCTTTTAATATAGTGGGATAGAACAAGCGGTTCTGGTGTTTAATATGGTACTATATCGTGGAGCTGTGTGGTGGTGATGGACCATGATGTGGGCAGGGTTGTATAACCAACACTCGATCTTTGTGTCAGGGTAAGTGACGTGGAAGAAACAAGTGAGGATGTAACCTGAGCTCAGTGATGTAAACAACAACTGTGTCGTTGTCACAAACAAGCTTACGAAATATTAAAGTTCTTGTGAGAAGGAAGGAAAAAAAAATATGATGAACTATTGAAATTGACATTGAAATTGATGATGGTTTGTCTAAACTTCATCTTCGAATAT
The DNA here is from genome assembly GCF_036320965.1 of Panulirus ornatus. Classification (NCBI taxonomy): domain Eukaryota; kingdom Metazoa; phylum Arthropoda; class Malacostraca; order Decapoda; family Palinuridae; genus Panulirus; species Panulirus ornatus. Next base: position 6,699,185 of record NC_092284.1, read on the forward strand.
ACTTTTGTATATAACTGGAGACATTACGAGGTGAAGAAAATAAACTATAAACTGAAGAATTTGATATGGAAAGGCAGAGATGATGTTAATTCACAAAGAAATATGTTGTTGCCGGGCGTTTATTTTGTTTACATGATGCAAAATACATATTCACACATGAATTCCCTTTCAGAAATGTTAAAAGAATGTCACAGTATAAGAATGTTGAATATAAAAGACGTACATATTAAGGTTTTAAAGTCTTAAAATACAGATTCACACATGAATTCCCTTTAAGTAAATACAGATTCACACATGAATTCCCTTTAAGTAAATACAGATTCACACATGAATTCCCTTTAAGTAAATACAGATTCACACATGAATTCCCTTTAAGAAAAGTTAAAAGACTGTCACCTTAATAGAATGTTGAATATAAAAGACGTACATATTAAGGTTTTAAAGTCTTAAAAGAAAAATGGTTCAGAGAGAGAACCAGTTTTCCCTTATTGGAGAACCAGTTTTCCCTTACTGGTGGTCCTTAGCTAAAACCTGGTCATGTAGCTGGGCCCCACGTCACATTTTCTAAAAGCAGGTCAGGAGACACCCAGCGTCTGGCCACTACCTTCACTTTCTAACTCCGGCAAGACAATGTCTCCTGGCGCCAATCTTCCACTTACTTACCTGGGTTTTTTGGCATATCATTTCCCAGGGAATGTTATGATCCAAATCATAACTACTGATTCAGTCATTTTGAACGCCAGAAGAACATATGTTCACACTCTGCAAATGGCCCGTGTTCCTTCGTCATTAAACTCGTACACTAACGATTCTTCTAAGCTGGTTTTTTTTTTCAATAAACTCTACGGAGGAGTTTAAGGCATGACTTAAGTTATGAAACTGGTGTTGTCTGTTCTTTATGCAACTTCATGGCCCGTGCAGACGCTTCAGTATCAGATGAAAATGCTGATTCTGAGCGACGCTGAACTACACAAAAACTATTATCATGTGAAAGAAAAAAACCTTTTTGGTGTTGTTTTTGTGCCACAACTCATGGCTCTGTGTTAGCCAATAGATGAGGGATGTTGCCCTTCAAAAAGCCAACACAAGCGAGGATCTTCAATCGAACAGCAAAGTGGTTGGGGAAATTCCAATCTGGAATTAAGTAGGATGAAGGAAAACATAGCTACCATACTGAGAGCCAGGGATGCGTCTTCGCCATATTGTCACCCAGAGAAATTCACTCGATTCATCTGCCTCCTACTCAAACTTTACCTTCAAACGAAACTGTTTTGAACTGGAGAGGAATGAATGAAAAGTTCCATGTGTCAAGATCAGAAAGATCCGAAATAAACAAAACAAACAAACAAAACAAAGGCCATTAACTTGTGTGGGAGAAACATGTATCACAGAAACCAACTGTTATGGATTAAGTCGACAGAACAAGTGTTTGGTGAAACATTATCACGTTTCCTTCTCTAGTTTCACCAGCTACATCTAGTTTCACCATCTACATCTCTAGTTTTACCATCTACATCTAGTTTCACCATCTACATCTCTAGTTTCACCATCTACATCACTAGTTTCACCAGCTACATCTAGTTTCACAATCTACATCTCTAGTTTCACCATCTACATCTAGTTTCACCATCTACATCTCTAGTTTCACCATCTACATCACTATATTATCAACAAATATACATCCAAGTCCACAAGGACTTGTTATGCTTAACAATGAACAAGAGGATATGTTACATCTACTTTGCTCTACACTGCCATGGACGTAGACTACATCTCTAATACATCTACACGTCCTGTGACCCCAGGGAAACACGGTCAACACTACGGAATGACCAGAGATGCGATGCGTTTTCCATACTCTTCACACAAGACGCAACATTAGGCAACACATGCAACAATAGGCAACACTGACTGACCAGTTTGCTACAAGAAATATCCTACAACGAGCGGAGAACGCAAGTGAAAGTGTTCTAGAAATAGATGTAGACCCGAGAACCATCGTAGTGACCACGATAATACAAGTTTACACCAGGTCCAGAGGCGTTCAGTGTCTGAAAAGAGATTTGTAACATCGCTGACATCCACTCAAAGGCAATCTTGACCAAAGATGATGTTATATCAAAGCAATATTGACCAAAGACGATGCTATATCAAAGCAATCTTGACCAAAGATGATGTTATATCAAAGCAATATTGACCAAAGATGATGTTATATCAAAGCAATATTGACCAAAGACGATGCTATATCAAAGCAATCTTGACCAAAGATGATGTTATATCAAAGCAATATTGACCAAAGACGATGCTATATCAAAGCAATCTTGACCAAAGATGATGTTATATCAAAGCAATCTTGACCAAAGATGATGCTATATCAAAGCAATATTGACCAAAGACTGATGCTATATCAAAGCAATCTTGACCAAAGATGATGTTATATCAAAGCAATATTGACCAAAGATGATGTTATATCAAAGCAATATTGACCAAAGATGATGTTATATCAAAGCAATCTTGACCAAAGATGATGTTATATCAAAGCAATACTGACCAAAGATGATGTTATATCAAAGCAATCTTGACCAAAGACGATGCTATATCAAAGCAATCTTGACCAAAGATGATGTTATATCAAAGCAATACTGACCAAAGATGATGTTATATCAAAGCAATCTTGACCAAAGATGATGCTATATCAAAGCAATATTGACCAAAGACTGATGCTATATCAAAGCAATCTTGACCAAAGACGATGTTATATCAAAGCAATATTGACCAAAGATGATGCTATATCAAAAGTTGACCAAAGACGATGCTATATCAAAGCAATGTTGACCAAAGATGATGTTATATCAAAGCAATCTTGACAAAGATGATGTTATATCAAAGCAATACTGACCAAAGATGATGTTATATCAAAGCAATCTTGACCAAAGATGATGTTATATCAAAGCAATACTGACCAAAGATGATGTTATATCAAAGCAATCTTGACAAAGATGATGTTATATCAAAGCAATCTTGACCAAGATGATGTTATATCAAAGCAATCTTGACCAAAGATGATGCTATATCAAAGCAATCTTGACAAAGATGATGTTATATCAAAGCAATATTGACCAAAGATGATGCTATATCAAAGCAATATTGACCAAAGACTGATGCTATATCAAAGCAATATTGACCAAAGACTGATGCTATATCAAAGCAATCTTGACAAAGATGATGTTATATCAAAGCAATATTGACCAAAGATGATGTTATATCAAAGCAATCTTGACCAAAGACGATGCTATATCAAAGCAATCTTGACCAAAGACGATGCTATATCAAAGCAATATTGACCAAAGATGATGCTATATCAAAGCAATCTTGACCAAAGACGATGCTATATCAAAGCAATCTTGACAAAGATGATGTTATATCAAAGCAATATTGACCAAAGATGATGTTATATCAAAGCAATATTGACCAAAGACGATGTTATATCAAAGCAATCTTGACCAAGATGATGTTATATCAAAGCAATCTTGACCAAGATGATGTTATATCAAAGCAATCTTGACAAAGATGATGTTATATCAAAGCAATCTTGACCAAAGATGATGTTATATCAAAGCAATATTGACCAAAGATGATGCTATATCAAAGCAATATTGACCAAAGACGATGTTATATCAAAGCAATATTGACCAAAGATGATGTTATATCAAAGCAATCTTGACCAAAGACGATGTTATATCAAAGCAATCTTGACCAAAGACGATGCTATATCAAAGCAATCTTGACAAAGATGATGTTATATCAAAGCAATCTTGACAAAGATGATGTTATATCAAAGCAATCTTGACAAAGATGATGTTATATCAAAGCAATATTGACCAAAGACTGATGCTATATCAAAGCAATATTGACCAAAGATGATGTTATATCAAAGCAATCTTGACCAAGATGATGTTATATCAAAGCAATCTTGACAAAGATGATGTTATATCAAAGCAATATTGACCAAAGACGATGTTATATCAAAGCAATATTGACCAAAGACGATGCTATATCAAAGCAATCTTGACCAAAGACGATGCTATATCAAAGCAATATTGACCAAAGATGATGCTATATCAAAGCAATCTTGACCAAAGACGATGCTATATCAAAGCAATCTTGACCAAAGACGATGCTATATCAAAGCAATATTGACCAAAGACTGATGCTATATCAAAGCAATATTGACCAAAGACGATGCTATATCAAAGCAATCTTGACCAAAGACGATGCTATATCAAAGCAATATTGACCAAAGATGATGCTATATCAAAGCAATATTGACCAAAGACGATGCTATATCAAAGCAATCTTGACCAAAGATGATGCTATATCAAAGCAATCTTGACAAAGATGATGTTATATCAAAGCAATCTTGACCAAAGATGATGCTATATCAAAGCAATATTGACCAAAGATGATGTTATATCAAAGCAATATTGACCAAAGATGATGCTATATCAAAGCAATCTTGACCAAAGATGATGTTATATCAAAGCAATATTGACCAAAGACTGATGCTATATCAAAGCAATCTTGACCAAGATGATGTTATATCAAAGCAATCTTGACAAAGATGATGTTATATCAAAGCAATATTGACCAAAGATGATGCTATATCAAAGCAATATTGACCAAAGATGATGTTATATCAAAGCAATCTTGACAAAGATGATGTTATATCAAAGCAATATTGACCAAAGATGATGTTATATCAAAGCAATATTGACCAAAGACGATGTTATATCAAAGCAATATTGACCAAAGACGATGCTATATCAAAGCAATCTTGACAAAGATGATGTTATATCAAAGCAATATTGACCAAAGACTGATGCTATATCAAAGCAATCTTGACCAAAGATGATGTTATATCAAAGCAATATTGACCAAAGATGATGTTATATCAAAGCAATCTTGACAAAGATGATGTTATATCAAAGCAATCTTGACCAAGATGATGTTATATCAAAGCAATCTTGACAAAGATGATGTTATATCAAAGCAATCTTGACAAAGATGATGTTATATCAAAGCAATATTGACCAAAGACTGATGCTATATCAAAGCAATCTTGACCAAGATGATGTTATATCAAAGCAATATTGACCAAAGATGATGTTATATCAAAGCAATCTTGACCAAAGATGATGTTATATCAAAGCAATCTTGACCAAAGACGATGCTATATCAAAGCAATATTGACCAAAGATGATGTTATATCAAAGCAATCTTGACCAAAGACGATGTTATATCAAAGCAATCTTGACCAAAGATGATGCTATATCAAAGCAATCTTGACCAAGATGATGTTATATCAAAGCAATATTGACCAAAGATGATGTTATATCAAAGCAATATTGACCAAAGATGATGTTATATCAAAGCAATATTGACCAAAGATGATGCTATATCAAAGCAATATTGACCAAAGATGATGTTATATCAAAGCAATATTGACCAAAGATGATGCTATATCAAAGCAATATTGACCAAAGATGATGTTATATCAAAGCAATATTGACCAAAGACGATGTTATATCAAAGCAATCTTGACCAAGATGATGTTATATCAAAGCAATCTTGACCAAGATGATGTTATATCAAAGCAATCTTGACCAAGATGATGTTATATCAAAGCAATCTTGACCAAAGACGATGCTATATCAAAGCAATCTTGACCAAGATGATGTTATATCAAAGCAATCTTGACCAAAGATGATGTTATATCAAAGCAATCTTGACCAAAGACGATGTTATATCAAAGCAATACTGACCAAAGATGATGTTATATCAAAGCAATCTTGACCAAGATGATGTTATATCAAAGCAATATTGACCAAAGACGATGCTATATCAAAGCAATCTTGACCAAAGATGATGTTATATCAAAGCAATCTTGACCAAAGACGATGCTATATCAAAGCAATCTTGACCAAAGATGATGTTATATCAAAGCAATCTTGACCAAGATGATGTTATATCAAAGCAATATTGACCAAAGATGATGCTATATCAAAGCAATATTGACCAAAGATGATGTTATATCAAAGCAATATTGACCAAAGATGATGTTATATCAAAGCAATCTTGACCAAAGACGATGCTATATCAAAGCAATCTTGACCAAAGACGATGTTATATCAAAGCAATATTGACCAAAGATGATGCTATATCAAAGCAATCTTGACCAAAGACGATGTTATATCAAAGCAATCTTGACCAAAGACGATGCTATATCAAAGCAATATTGACCAAAGACGATGCTATATCAAAGCAATCTTGACCAAAGATGATGTTATATCAAAGCAATCTTGACCAAAGATGATGTTATATCAAAGCAATCTTGACCAAGATGATGTTATATCAAAGCAATCTTGACCAAAGACGATGCTATATCAAAGCAATATTGACCAAAGACGATGTTATATCAAAGCAATCTTGACCAAAGATGATGTTATATCAAAGCAATATTGACCAAAGATGATGTTATATCAAAGCAATATTGACCAAAGATGATGCTATATCAAAGCAATCTTGACCAAAGATGATGCTATATCAAAGCAATCTTGACAAAGATGATGTTATATCAAAGCAATCTTGACAAAGATGATGTTATATCAAAGCAATATTGACCAAAGACGATGTTATATCAAAGCAATATTGACCAAAGATGATGTTATATCAAAGCAATCTTGACCAAAGACGATGCTATATCAAAGCAATATTGACCAAAGATGATGCTATATCAAAGCAATATTGACCAAAGATGATGCTATATCAAAGCAATCTTGACCAAGATGATGTTATATCAAAGCAATATTGACCAAAGATGATGTTATATCAAAGCAATCTTGACCAAAGACGATGTTATATCAAAGCAATCTTGACCAAAGATGATGTTATATCAAAGCAATCTTGACCAAGATGATGTTATATCAAAGCAATCTTGACCAAAGATGATGTTATATCAAAGCAATCTTGACCAAAGATGATGTTATATCAAAGCAATCTTGACAAAGATGATGTTATATCAAAGCAATATTGACCAAAGACGATGCTATATCAAAGCAATATTGACCAAAGACTGATGCTATATCAAAGCAATCTTGACAAAGATGATGTTATATCAAAGCAATATTGACCAAAGACTGATGCTATATCAAAGCAATCTTGACCAAAGATGATGCTATATCAAAGCAATATTGACCAAAGACTGATGCTATATCAAAGCAATATTGACCAAAGATGATGTTATATCAAAGCAATCTTGACAAAGATGATGTTATATCAAAGCAATATTGACCAAAGACGATGTTATATCAAAGCAATATTGACCAAAGATGATGTTATATCAAAGCAATCTTGACAAAGATGATGTTATATCAAAGCAATATTGACCAAAGACTGATGCTATATCAAAGCAATATTGACCAAAGATGATGTTATATCAAAGCAATATTGACCAAAGACTGATGCTATATCAAAGCAATCTTGACCAAAGACGATGTTATATCAAAGCAATCTTGACCAAAGACGATGTTATATCAAAGCAATCTTGACAAAGATGATGTTATATCAAAGCAATCTTGACAAAGATGATGTTATATCAAAGCAATCTTGACAAAGATGATGTTATATCAAAGCAATATTGACCAAAGATGATGTTATATCAAAGCAATATTGACCAAAGACGATGCTATATCAAAGCAATATTGACCAAAGATGATGTTATATCAAAGCAATATTGACCAAAGACGATGTTATATCAAAGCAATCTTGACCAAGATGATGTTATATCAAAGCAATCTTGACCAAGATGATGTTATATCAAAGCAATATTGACCAAAGATGATGTTATATCAAAGCAATATTGACCAAAGATGATGTTATATCAAAGCAATATTGACCAAAGATGATGCTATATCAAAGCAATCTTGACCAAAGATGATGTTATATCAAAGCAATCTTGACCAAAGATGATGCTATATCAAAGCAATATTGACCAAAGACGATGCTATATCAAAGCAATCTTGACCAAAGATGATGTTATATCAAAGCAATATTGACCAAAGATGATGCTATATCAAAGCAATATTGACCAAAGATGATGTTATATCAAAGCAATATTGACCAAAGATGATGTTATATCAAAGCAATATTGACCAAAGATGATGTTATATCAAAGCAATCTTGACCAAGATGATGTTATATCAAAGCAATCTTGACCAAAGATGATGCTATATCAAAGCAATATTGACCAAAGACGATGTTATATCAAAGCAATCTTGACCAAGATGATGTTATATCAAAGCAATATTGACCAAAGATGATGCTATATCAAAGCAATCTTGACCAAAGACGATGCTATATCAAAGCAATATTGACCAAAGATGATGTTATATCAAAGCAATATTGACCAAAGACGATGCTATATCAAAGCAATCTTGACCAAGATGATGTTATATCAAAGCAATCTTGACCAAGATGATGTTATATCAAAGCAATATTGACCAAAGACGATGCTATATCAAAGCAATCTTGACAAAGATGATGTTATATCAAAGCAATCTTGACCAAAGATGATGCTATATCAAAGCAATATTGACCAAAGATGATGCTATATCAAAGCAATATTGACCAAAGACGATGCTATATCAAAGCAATATTGACCAAAGACGATGCTATATCAAAGCAATCTTGACCAAAGATGATGTTATATCAAAGCAATATTGACCAAAGACGATGCTATATCAAAGCAATCTTGACCAAAGATGATGCTATATCAAAGCAATCTTGACCAAGATGATGTTATATCAAAGCAATATTGACCAAAGACTGATGCTATATCAAAGCAATCTTGACCAAGATGATGTTATATCAAAGCAATCTTGACCAAAGATGATGTTATATCAAAGCAATCTTGACCAAGATGATGTTATATCAAAGCAATATTGACCAAAGACGATGCTATATCAAAGCAATCTTGACCAAGATGATGTTATATCAAAGCAATCTTGACCAAGATGATGTTATATCAAAGCAATCTTGACCAAAGACGATGTTATATCAAAGCAATATTGACCAAAGACGATGCTATATCAAAGCAATATTGACCAAAGACGATGTTATATCAAAGCAATATTGACCAAAGATGATGCTATATCAAAGCAATATTGACCAAAGATGATGTTATATCAAAGCAATATTGACCAAAGATGATGCTATATCAAAGCAATATTGACCAAAGATGATGTTATATCAAAGCAATATTGACCAAAGATGATGCTATATCAAAGCAATATTGACCAAAGATGATGCTATATCAAAGCAATATTGACCAAAGACGATGTTATATCAAAGCAATCTTGACCAAAGACGATGTTATATCAAAGCAATCTTGACCAAGATGATGTTATATCAAAGCAATATTGACCAAAGACGATGCTATATCAAAGCAATATTGACCAAAGATGATGTTATATCAAAGCAATATTGACCAAAGATGATGTTATATCAAAGCAATCTTGACAAAGATGATGTTATATCAAAGCAATATTGACCAAAGACGATGCTATATCAAAGCAATCTTGACCAAAGACTGATGCTATATCAAAGCAATCTTGACCAAAGATGATGCTATATCAAAGCAATATTGACCAAAGATGATGCTATATCAAAGCAATATTGACCAAAGATGATGTTATATCAAAGCAATATTGACCAAAGATGATGTTATATCAAAGCAATCTTGACCAAAGATGATGCTATATCAAAGCAATCTTGACAAAGATGATGTTATATCAAAGCAATCTTGACCAAAGATGATGTTATATCAAAGCAATCTTGACCAAAGATGATGCTATATCAAAGCAATCTTGACCAAAGATGATGTTATATCAAAGCAATCTTGACCAAAGACGATGCTATATCAAAGCAATCTTGACCAAAGACGATGCTATATCAAAGCAATCTTGACCAAAGATGATGCTATATCAAAGCAATCTTGACCAAAGACGATGTTATATCAAAGCAATCTTGACCAAAGATGATGCTATATCAAAGCAATCTTGACCAAAGACGATGCTATATCAAAGCAATCTTGACCAAAGACGATGCTATATCAAAGCAATATTGACCAAAGACTGATGCTATATCAAAGCAATCTTGACCAAAGACGATGCTATATCAAAGCAATCTTGACCAAAGACGATGCTATATCAAAGCAATCTTGACCAAAGATGATGCTATATCAAAGCAATCTTGACCAAAGACGATGCTATATCAAAGCAATATTGACCAAAGACTGATGCTATATCAAAGCAATCTTGACCAAAGACGATGCTATATCAAAGCAATATTGACCAAAGACGATGTTATATCAAAGCAATCTTGACCAAAGATGATGTTATATCAAAGCAATATTGACCAAAGACTGATGCTATATCAAAGCAATCTTGACCAAAGACGATGCTATATCAAAGCAATATTGACCAAAGACTGATGCTATATCAAAGCAATCTTGACCAAGATGATGTTATATCAAAGCAATATTGACCAAAGATGATGTTATATCAAAGCAATATTGACCAAAGACTGATGCTATATCAAAGCAATCTTGACAAAGATGATGTTATATCAAAGCAATATTGACCAAAGATGATGTTATATCAAAGCAATCTTGACAAAGATGATGTTATATCAAAGCAATCTTGACCAAGATGATGTTATATCAAAGCAATATTGACCAAAGACGATGTTATATCAAAGCAATACTGACCAAAGATGATGTTATATCAAAGCAATCTTGACCAAAGATGATGCTATATCAAAGCAATCTTGACCAAAGATGATGTTATATCAAAGCAATATTGACCAAAGATGATGCTATATCAAAGCAATATTGACCAAAGACGATGTTATATCAAAGCAATCTTGACCAAAGACGATGTTATATCAAAGCAATATTGACCAAAGACTGATGCTATATCAAAGCAATCTTGACCAAAGATGATGCTATATCAAAGCAATATTGACCAAAGACTGATGCTATATCAAAGCAATCTTGACCAAAGACGATGCTATATCAAAGCAATATTGACCAAAGACGATGTTATATCAAAGCAATCTTGACCAAAGACGATGCTATATCAAAGCAATACTGACCAAAGATGATGCTATATCAAAGCAATATTGACCAAAGACTGATGCTATATCAAAGCAATATTGACCAAAGACTGATGCTATATCAAAGCAATCTTGACCAAGATGATGTTATATCAAAGCAATCTTGACCAAGATGATGTTATATCAAAGCAATATTGACCAAAGACTGATGCTATATCAAAGCAATATTGACCAAAGATGATGTTATATCAAAGCAATATTGACCAAAGACTGATGCTATATCAAAGCAATCTTGACCAAGATGATGTTATATCAAAGCAATATTGACCAAAGATGATGTTATATCAAAGCAATATTGACCAAAGATGATGCTATATCAAAGCAATCTTGACAAAGATGATGTTATATCAAAGCAATATTGACCAAAGACTGATGCTATATCAAAGCAATATTGACCAAAGACGATGTTATATCAAAGCAATACTGACCAAAGATGATGTTATATCAAAGCAATCTTGACCAAAGATGATGTTATATCAAAGCAATCTTGACAAAGATGATGTTATATCAAAGCAATCTTGACAAAGATGATGTTATATCAAAGCAATCTTGACAAAGATGATGTTATATCAAAGCAATCTTGACAAAGATGATGTTATATCAAAGCAATCTTGACCAAGATGATGTTATATCAAAGCAATCTTGACCAAAGATGATGTTTATCACAATTTCTACATGGCACTTTATAGATGCACCCAGGAGAATTTTCTGGTGACTTCCTGATGAAGATATTCTTTATAGTTTTATTGTTGCTGAAAGCAACATTTACATTAATTACATATTAATTTTACTTTATTTCCCATGTTACTTAAATCCTTTTAATGATGAATGGTAGCTTCTCCTCACGTCTCTGGTGTTACAAAGTTCACTTCAGTGATCATCCATGATTACACACATCCGTAAAATATGATCTTAGCTTCTACTGCTGACAGACAGTATAGAAATCCTGGCTCTAGCGATGGACCACGGTCTACAGATCAGGGCAGTCCACACGAGTACTTGTTCGCAGCGGGGTATACCATTCCCACTAGGTCAGGCTCATCTTTTCCCGTCTTCACATAGCTAAGACTCTCTCCTCTACAGGCACCCAGGACTGTGGTATATATTAACTTCATACTCTCCCCTGGGCTCAGGAAGCTTCTGGCTTTACATGGGGCGTTCCAAGTTGTCTCTGACCCGATCTGGGACTGATTGACCCAACACTGACCTCATCTCTCCCCTTGCGTAATGCCGGACGCCATTCGTTGTATTACCATGACAATTAGTTCAGTTTCCTTTGGATTATTACTTTACTAATTCACCCTTTCACTTTTCCACTCTCGATTCATTTTCGTTGTATTGAACTGTTGCTTTCCTCCTACATTTTCTTGTCTGAACACCGTCAATGTTGCGTTTTACAGAGACTATTACATTCTGCTATGGACAATGCCAGGTCTCGTGAGTTTAACAAGTAAAACTTTACTGATGACCTACAGTTATGCTTTTGATACAATCTATGAAAGGAATTAAAAACGACATCACTTTCAATATTCTTACAGTCAGATATTTGTTCAATACTAATTAAATAATTTTTGGTATCTTCAAATATTACATATCTCGTCCCCAAAGTGAGGTTTGGGAGGACTAATGTGCTATGAACGCTTTTAATATTGGTAGCAAAGGTCGCTAAAGTAATTAACTCTCCTCGACTCTCGTCCTCAATATAGTTCCTCCGTCTATGAACTAGATCCTCAATTCCTATGTCAACAAATACAATGCCACCCACTGCCTGATGACCCTTCTAGACGGTCGCATAAAGTTGGGCGGACGTGTTAACCGCTTCTATCCTCTCACCTCTCCTCACACCCACATACACAAGTCCTTCTATATGAACAGCTGAGATGACTGTGGACCGACTGCCGCAACCAGGATTCGAACCTTCGACCCTGGGCGACCCGTGAACGTTAACCGCTACACCACTATGACTATATACGTCATAGTCTGTACCAATGTTTCTAGCCTTACCTTCCTATCCGAGGAACTCCTATGCGCTCCCGCAGCGCCAAGGAAGCTGGCCACGTCCACGAAGGCAAGATCACAAGTGTTGTCTGCCTGTATGGGGGGTGAGAAGAAAATATTGTCTTTAACCTGGCTTTATGACTGATAACCTGGCTTTATGACTGATAACAGATATCAGAGAAGTAAAGCTTAGCCTCGAAATATAAGTATTCCAATTCTTTTTGGAGAGAGAGAGAGAGAGAGAGAGAGAGAGAGAGAGAGAGAGAGAGAGAGAGAGAGAGAGAGAGAGAGAGAGAGAGAGAGAGAGAGATACTACATTTCTCCAATGGAAATCCCATCTCGGAGGAGGGGAGTCATGTTGTACGGTGAAGTGAGTTTTGTCTCTTGCTCAAGAGATGAGAAAGTATAAGTCGTGCATGTCTGGTATGTTTGATTTTCGTCTGGTGATGTGAAGCTGAAGTCTAGGCAAGGAGGTGGGTTGTTTAGTGCTTGGAGAGTCATTAAATGGAAGTGGATAGAAGGGGATTAGTGAATAGAGGCTGTTAGAGTGTGCTGGGAGAGGGAAGGGTTTAGTGGTTGGCTATGCAGTTATTTGGATGGGAAATATCTCATTATGCTGTAGAAACCTGGGCGGTTTGCACGCTGAGGTGAAACTGTACGAAAACTATCATCATTTTCTTACACAAGAGTTGAATGTTTGTGGTTGCTAAGTAGCCTGTGAATGTTCTGGGTGCACTGTGTGATGTGGTTTTCCTGTTTTGTTACATATGTCCTTAAAACAGTAAATGGACAAGGAGGTAAGATGATGTTCAGAGTGAATGAACTTTTGTGGTGTGAGGAGTGAATGTCATCTGTGTGTGTGTGTGTGTGTGTATCTACCACAATGTCCCAGTATGTTTACTTGCTGATACACGAAAAGGACAGATAACTGTAGACATGACGGTCCATAACGAAGTTACCTGTGAGAGAAATTCTAGCACAGTGGGAGAAACGGGACAGCAATGCTAAAGGCGCCTCCCCACCCATCTCTCCCTCCTGCTCAACAATTGAAAGGAAAGAGATGCAGTACAGGAGTAAGATACTGCCATGGAAGCTCTATAGGAAAGTGTGGACTGATGAAATTCTCTGGCAGACTAAACTCTGTTCAGAGGTTGGATATGGTAACCTGGCTTTATGACTGATAACCTGGCTTTATGACTGATAACCTGGCTTTATGACTGATAACCTGGCTTTATGACTGATAACTTGGCTTTATGACTGATAACCTGGCTTTATGACTGATAACTTGGCTTTATGACTGATAACTTGGCTTTATGACTGATAACCTGGCTTTATGACTGATAACCTGGCTTTGTGACTGATAACAGATATCAGAGAAGTAAAGTTTAGCCTCGAAATGTAAGTATTCCAATTCTTTTTGGAGTGGGAGTAGTGCAGAGAGAGAGAGAGAGAGAGAGAGAGAGAGAGAGAGAGAGAGAGAGAGAGAGAGAAATATACTACATTTCTCCAATGGATGCAAAACATTTTGTTTTCACTGAACCCGTGATCTAACAGCTCGATACATCATTGCAAGGACGTGGTTTAACTGGTTAGAGGTTGTTAACTTATTGGTGTTGGTTATTATGAGCCGGGATAATGACCTGGTTCGAGTCAGATATGATTGTAAGGTAATCTACATATGAGAGGTGATTTCCCAGCTCTGAACTGTGTGGTTGAGTAGTTAATGATGAGACAATGTGTGGTTAGAGAATAGTGGGAGACTCAGTTGTGTATAACCGATATGAATGACATCTTCTAGGTGGGCTAAGTCCATCCAACACACTCTATTTCCTCTCTCTCTATCCAACACACTCTACTTTCTCTCTCTCTATCCAACACACTCTACTTCCTGCAAACTCTCTCCATCCAACACACTCTACTTCCCTCTCTCTATCCAACACACTATACTTCCTCTCTCTCTATTCAACACACTCTACTTTCTCTCTCTCTATCCAACACACTCTACTTCCCTCTCTCTATCCAACACACTCTACTTCCTCCAAACTCTCTCTATCCAACACACTCTACTTCCTCCAAACTCTCTCCATCCAACACACTCTACTTCCTGCAAACTCTCTCCATCCAACACACTCTACTTCCTCCAAACTCTCTCCATCCAACACACTCTACCTCCCTCTCTTTTCGTATCTATTCTTAAGTGCAGTGAGCTGGTTGCTGTATGTGTGTGTGTGTGTGTGTGTGTGTTTGTGTGTATGTGTGTGTGTGTGTGTGTGTGTGTGTGTGTGTGTGTTTGTGTGTGTGTGTGTGTGTGTGTAATATATGATGCATTGTTCTATTGTTCTTAACGCGCTATGGCTAGAGAAACATTTAGGTGTGTATAATAATAATAATAATCCAATAATGATTATAATACTAATAAGGATAATAATAATAATAATAATAATCAAATAATGATAGTAATAATAATGATAACAATAATAATAATCAAATAATGATAGTAATAATAATGATAATAATAACAATAATAATAATCTAATCATCATCATAATTATCATTATCATTACTATTATAATCACTATTATTGTTATTATTATTATTACTACTACTATTATTATTATTTCCTTGCGCTACCTCGCAGACGCGGGAGACAGCGACAAAGTAAAAAAAAAAAAAAAAAAAAAAAATTATTATCATTATTATTATTATTATTATCATTACTATTATCATTATTATTATCATTATCATCATCATTAATATTAACATCATTATCATTAATATTAACATCATTATCATTAATATTAACATCATTATCATTAATATTAACATCATTATCATTAATATTAACATTATCATCATCATCATCATCATCATTATTACTGAGATTAACATCATTTCCAAACTACTTTGAAACATCTTGCTACAATCAACATTCCTCACAGTTATCCACCAACTGGAAATGGAACGATCCACATCCACAATCATCCACATCATTAGAGTCGTACCTTCCCCGTCCTAGAAACCAAACAACCCCATATTTATCATTCCATTCTCGATCGTAAAGACACAAACTGCCGTTAGTCTGTAACCACGTCGTTAACAGGAACTGAGCCATTAATGAGCAGGGCGAGAAAAGCTGCGATTCTCCTTCCCACGTCTGGATTGCAAGCAATGTCTTAGACGAACGCCCAGTGACCTACAAAGTGAACTTGTGGGAAATGTCTTATTTATTTACGTTTGACCCTCCTCGTTCGTCTACGTAACGACTTTCGAAAGGAAAGTCGTTAAGAGCTGGTTTACCTTCTCTTATCACTTGGGATACGTCTTTCTCTGCCAGTCATGCCAAACGCTACATTTTTCATGTACAATTCGCGTTGCATTGTTAGCCAAGCATATAATTTCCCTCTCGCAAACTAGTGATCTACGTAATTCCATGTTTCCATTGTTTATATTCCCCCTGACCTCACCTTAAACTTTCCAGTTCTATAATAACCACTTAAGAGGCGACATTATCAACTACAATTCATTTTTATTCTTCCAAATATTTGCAACGTCCCCCAACCAGCATGACCCTCACCTAATAATGTCATGCACTTTTGCATGTCATATATATACATATATTTCTATGAGTCCAAGGGGAAATGAAAACATGATAAGTTCCCAAGTGCACTTTCGTGTAATAATCACATCATCAGGGGAGATACAAGAAAGAAATATAAGTCAGTTGATACACAACGAGGAGACGTAGCTAGGACGTCATATATATATATATATATATATATATATATATATATATATATATATATATATATATATATATATGAAACTTAAGAGTATTTTCCAAACGTACATACAAGTCTATAACTTTTGTACAGTTTTCAAAGCGATTTACGAATCTCTAACTTGTTTTGTCTCCAAAGGACAATATAGCTTTGCCTTCCTCGAAATAACTTCCATTATTTTTCCACTGTAGAAATTAGTGTCAAAAACTGATAAACTGATAAACATATCGACCTGACATTTCTCAATATAGTATATCATTTTAATCCCTCCTTATTATTTTATGTGTCTGGGTACATATGCATGTGTGAGAAAATGATATCCCAAAAAACCATATTAGGCTTGAAAGTTTTATGAGCTGGTGCCAAACCTTTCCCCAAGTCAGCAGAAACAAAAAACGAGATGCCAGTACTCCAACCCAACTAAATATATTACACAAATAATAACAAACAGACGAACACCGTACCGGGATAATGGCTCAAGAAGCAGTTACGTGTGTAGGACCCAACCAGCAAGACGTGGAGAGGCAGTTGATCCAGAGAACAGCGGAGGGATACACAGCTGTATGGCGGAGGGATACACAGCTGTATGGCGGAGGTTGGCAGGTTCAGGTCAACAACAAGAGCAGGTCAATGGTCGGAACAACTCGGTTTACCGTGTGTGTCAACCATCAACATTGACCTCTGTGTACAACACTGACCTCTGTGTACAACATTGACCTCTGTGTATAGACGTGTGGCATCTGGTGTGGCAAAGCCTTCTATACCACAGGTCAGGTGGGGGGGAGCAACAACAACCCAGGTAGTATTAGCACAAGCTACAACTATCAAGTTGTAACAATCTTACGCTTCTTCAAAAATGATTATACCGCTTTCGTATTAATGCTATTTCTGCACGGTGAAAAATCACTTTCTTGTTTTCAGGCGCTAGAAATGTCCCCAACACTAAAAGAAAAATTTCCATAGAGTCAAAAAAATATATATGAACACGTCTTCACTTCAAAATTACAATCACAGTCACCGTACACCCACGCGCGACCACCACCTTCAAGTCCTCAGTGCGGTGTATTATTAAGAATGCAGCTCGGCTCGCTGGCGAAAGCCGTTACCTCGCTCGAGACCAGAGAGGGAAGTGAAACGTCTTCTTCTGTGTTGCTCTTCAACGTATAGACAGACGGACTGTGGTGTGGTGTGGTGCAGTGTGGTGCAGTGTGGTGCGTCCAGTGAGTGGCTGGCTCAACCCTGCCATGAGCCAATGGGCGAGAGAGGCGGCGAAAGTGGTGTTGGCACTTGCTAGCTTGCCTCCACTGACCTTGGCAGGTCTCTCTGGGCCAACGCCGTCTGTCCACAAGGTGTTGCTCACGTCCAGCACCATCTGGCCCACAAGGCGTTACTCACGCCCTTACCATACCTGACCCGCATGACGACAGACAATCCAGCTGCCCCGGATCCTCATCCCGTCTCTTGTGATAGCCATGACTTCTATATCTACATTCCTACGTGTGTTCTTCCGTCATATGTAGTACCAAGTACACATAAATAAACTCCGATGATCATATTTAATAATCTCTACGGACTGTTAGACCCAATGGTTCAGTTGTAAGCTATGTATAAAAAGAGAACGAGGGAAGGAAGGGCCTGCTGTGCATACTGTCTGCTTCTCCCTCAGAGAAAGTAAAGTCAAGGCGAGACAAACTCTCCAGAAATGTCCGGAGAGTTGAGCGTAGCCGGGCTAAAGGTCGACAGGGTTCACAGTGGTGGCTGGGTCGATGTGAAAGACACACTTGGGTACTTGGCACTTCTCTGCACGACTTCTTATGAAACGGATTTTGAGAGGACACAGACTGTAGCTGTTAGCTAACGGTGGGGAAAACCTCTTGTTTACCAAATGGCGTCCTAGCTTCGTCTCTTCGATGTATGTCAACTGACTGTTATATTTCTCTCTTGTGTCTCCCCTGATGATGTGATTATTACACGAAAGTGCACTTGGGAACTTTTCGTGTTTCATTTTACCCGTGGACTCACAGGAATATATATCTATCTATCTATCTATCTATATATATATATATATATATATATATATATATATATATATATATATATATATATATAGGGGAAAGGGGAGAAAGAATACTTCCCACGTATTCCCTGCGTGTCGTAGAAAGCGACTAAAAGGGAAGGGAGCGGGGGAGCTGGAAATCCTCCCCCTCTTTTTTTTTTTTAATTTTCCAAAAGAGGGAACAGAGACGGGGGCCAGGTGAGGATATTCCCTCTAAGGCCCAGTCCACTGTTCTTAACGCTACCTCGCTAACGCGGGAAATGGCAAATAGTATGAAAAAAAAAAAATGTATATATATATATATAATCTGTCGGATATGAGAGACTTTGATTCTATAAGAAAAGTCATTACACGCCTAACTATAACCTAACCTAACCTAACCTAACCTAACCCCTCTGTATATCTTTGACTACGAAATTTATCTTTGACTAAGAAATTCTTTCAAAGGGCCGGAAAATGGTGTTTACGTCAGAGTCAATAACTGTAAAACCTGTGGAAATATCTTTCGTAAAAGATAATTCAAAAGTCTTCATATTAAATTTCCACATGGCTCTGGGCCATATTTCTTAAATAACACTTAAATATATAAAACTATTAATCGAATATTCCTTGAGATAGCATAGACTACAATAATTCCTTTCTATATTTTTTTCTTTCCTTTGACACAACATGACATTTGAGTGAGTGGGGCATGTTTTTGCACTTGTTATATCGGTCACTATATACATATTTTCTTTTCATACTAATCGCCATTTCCCGCATTAGCGAGGTAGCGTTAAGAACAGAGGACTGGGCCTTTGAGGGAATATCCTCACCTGGCCCCCTTCTCTGTTCCTTCTTTTGGAAAATTAAAAAAGAAAATGAGAGGGGAGGATTTCCAGCCCCACCCCCGCTCCCTCTCCTTTTAGTCGCCTTCTACGACACGCAGGGAATACGTGGGAAGTATTCTTTCTCCCCCATCCCTAGGGATAATATATATATATATATATATATATATATATATATATATATATATATATATATATATATATATATATATATATACTGGGAAAGTTCTAAGGCAGCGGGAAAAGTTTTTTGCCCTGTGTGAGTTGAAGAGACGCAGCTTAAACTCCTGTGTAAATCAAAAGCGAATTAAATAGAACACATCTCATTGCTCCCAGTTATTTTCTTACCTACTCCTACGACCCTTGTGTGCAAAAGTTGACGAGGTGACTTGTTCATTGCACTGATGAACTGGTTCTCTGTGTACTTAATATAATAACCTTAACGAAAGAGTTTGTTTTCTCATTAGATATATCTTAATTTCTCTCGATAATTAAACAAAATCTATCAACAAAATCTATCAACAAAATCTATCGAAAATTTGACGTTTTCATATGTTGTTTTGAAAGTCAGACAGATAATGAACAGACACACACACACACACACACACACACACACACACACACACACACACACACACCAATCCTTACTCGCACATACGTGACACTTGGTCATGATGCATTCTACCCAAATCCAGAGGGTTGAAGATAATGCTACACAACATATAAGTCCGACCTTGATAAGAGAAGGTGCTGGAGTGTTGAAGAATTAGGGAAATTGCCATGTGTCATTTGTGAAATAAGTAGAAAAAAAGGTCGGGAGTTCCTAGGATTTGTAATACATTAGGTTGTTAACGTTTATAATCACAAAAAGGGGCGAATGATCACTTGGGTTTGTTCATGGTTCTTATCTTATATACATAACGAACAGATAATGTAAAAATGATAAGGTTTCTTCACGCAATCTAGATTTTCGATGGTGTTGTACCTTGTGATGTTGATAGACATTTTAAAAGCGACTTTCCCCAGACGTGTATTCATACGGAGAAGCATCATTACTTTTTTTTAACTCCCAAGAACACAAAAGGGTTCGTTCCTGCAGGTTCAAGACTGAGCTACAATCAGCAGCAGGGAAAGTATGGACTACTTTAGAGTGAGAAGTTTCCTTGAGACTTTTTTCCTTATGAAAGGTGGTTGTTCACCCGAGGCATTACCATAAGCAGGAAGAGTCCGGTAACGTCATCTGCATTACCAATATTTTATAGAAAATATCAATTTGGACAAAGTTTACAGAAAATATCAAAATTGTGACTCTATACGTATTGCCAATATAAAAAATTGCATAACGAAATTATCAGTTAACTCCTTCAGGTCAGCAGTACGGTCCTATAAGTAACAGGTCGAGGGGGAGGGAGGAGCCTGCTGTGTACCCCAGGGTCGTGCACGGGAGGAGACGGTCGAGGATCAAGTGAAACTTTCTCCTGCAACGCCTCCCTAACTTAGGCAACCTTCGCATCTTCTGCACTTTCACTTTCTTTCGTCTGAGTGGGCCAGCCAAAGGTACACAGTGATTTAAGACTTTTGGTGATTCAATATCAAGGGGAACCTCTCTTAATTGCAAGGACAAAGTTCTGGGGAGATAAGGGATCTTTGGAAGGGTGCTTAGGGGTGCAGTAGGGAAGGAAGAACTATGAAAATAGCAGGGTACCAGTTTCAAGGGCTCTGTGGACACCTTACGTAACATCTTCGCTGGCTAGTTTGAAGATATCCAACGTACGTGTTACTTCTTCGTTTCGTTATTATGTAACTATAATAAAATAACTACAGTGAAACCATAGTTTTTTTTTTTTTTAAAAATACGTAATGTTTTTCTTTTTCTTTTCTTAAAAAATATACTACAAATGGAACTTTAGTTAATTTCACTAGAAATTATCAATCGTGTATGTGATTCTGAGATAAACCTACA
Source organism: Panulirus ornatus (assembly GCF_036320965.1). NCBI lineage: Eukaryota > Metazoa > Arthropoda > Malacostraca > Decapoda > Palinuridae > Panulirus > Panulirus ornatus. The sequence goes on from NC_092284.1 coordinate 6,721,040, forward strand.
TTTTTTCAGACACTGGTATGTAGTTAATTAAGAAGAAAAGGGTCCTGAGCGGCGACTCACCTGACCTTGATGATATTAGAAAGTGGTTACCCTCATGTCTCAGGCGGTTATGAAAAGATTTGCTCGACCTTTAAAACATTTAACGATAATCAATCAAGTATCTTCTCTATCAGCGAAAGATTGGAATAATATTGGACCCAAACTATCAACCGAACGAGGTAAATATGTATCAGACTCTGGCCGTTGCCCCACATGGGCCCCCGAGGTCCAGCGGTTATTTTTACTGGCAGTGATTTATGCCCAGGTATGTAAGGGTTCGAATCCTAAACGGGGTAATCGGCCTGCAGTCCAACCAGCTGTTCACCCTCCCATTGCGAAAGATCAATAAATTGGATAACTAGTGTGTGTGTGTGTGTGTGTGTGTGTGTGTGTGTGTGTGTGTGCAGGAGGACGAAAGGCGTGCACGGGATAAAGTGAATTGGAATGATGTGGTATACAGGGGGTAACGTGCTGTCAATGGACTGAACCTGAGTATGTGAAATTGGCGAGGGGAACCACTGAAAAGGACTATGGGGCCTAGTTGTGGACAGAGAACCGTAGTTTCAGTGCAATGTACATGACAGATAACAGATTAGAATATGAGCTTTAGTTAATGCAGCCTTTCTTCGTCTCCTCTTGGCACTACCTTGCCAACAGAGACAGAAATGCCTGACCTACTTTTAAATGCATCAAGCATTTACCTACTGGTGTATCTGCTCTCACGGGGTGTCTCTGAAAGCTCCACGTCCAGTCTCGGAGGAGAGACGTAATGAGGTCAGGGACTTTCTTAAGTTCTGGTGAATTTCCAACAACCGAGATTTGTGGTTTAGCATCCTCTTCTTTCAGTGGGAAAGTACGAGATGAATATCCACAAAGACAGACAAAGATCTGTATCATGATTCAATGAAATACCGGGAATTTGATGAAGTAATTCTATTCTAAAAAATACAGCCATGCCACCGAAGGGAAATGTCAATAAAATATATACCAAACATCTTTGAATAACGATAAAATTTTTACTCTTCTCACACTTTCATATACACTTCGCCTTTCCTAAACAAAATCCATGTCTGGCGTGACAGTTCTTCGACCATAACCGGATAAACTGAAGCGGCCCACAATAATATACTGGAGAAGTCTATTTTTTTCTACACGTCAACACATTCTGAAGTGGTTAAGCCTTTCGAAAATGACAGAACAAACCATTTGCCAAACGTATAAATGATAAGCTGTGCCTAATCTATTTTCGCAAGGCAGCGTAGTACAAGTTAGCTAGCTATTCGCATATCTATTTTTTTTTCTCTCCCCCGTCTGACATTTTAATAAGGTTTGGATCCAACGTACACAGGAAGGACTCAAAACCACCTCTGAGCTGATATCTTAAATTCATATCATGTTATCCAACCAGAGAGAACCATTATGAGAGTATACATTTGTTCAAAACGAATGATCAGGTCTCAAAATTTTGGGCCTGTCAGCAGACAGCAAGACGAACTGAGAGTCCAAACTTGGAAGTGACCACAAATAGGGTGAAAGTTAAGGAGATCGTGTACGACTTAGTCATGTCATCATATCTAAGGTGTTAGTGAGGAGCAGCGATATTTTCCCACTGTACCCAAAGAGTTGGAGGTCAAGATGAGACGTGTGTGTGTGTATATATGTTCCCTCTCTCTCTCTCTCTCTCTCTCTCTCTCTCTCTCTCTCTCTCTCTCTCTCTCTCCCCTTCATCATTCTCCACGTCCTAGTTTTCACATCAATGGACATGGCGACTGCAATATTGGCCAACCTGTCTGGTGACCCTTTTTTTTTCTCTCTCTTTTTTTCCTTGACGGTACCAAATCATACCGATTTCAAAGTTCAAATATTAAAGCTAAAAGTGACAGGTGCACTATAATTATTCATTGTTCTATTTGTGGACTATCCTCGCTCATTTATTCACCTTCATGGCAAATAATCATTATATAATAAACGATTACAGTAATATAGGCACAATAAAGCTATATAATATAAGATTAGACTAATATAATGTTATACAATGTAATATAGAATAATATAGACACAATCAAGTTATACATTCTTCCATTAACCCTCTAGATATTCGCATTAAATCGACAAATTATACATGAGCGTGACGAAAACGGAGAAGACTTGTTTCTTCTCTCATAATACTAAGTTTCCACAAGGAGATTTTCATGTCGCCATGAATGAGGAACTTTGTCATTTTTTTTTTGTGTGTGTGTTATCCACTGTGTCTTAGATACCTGGGAGTAGATGTGGTAGCGAATGGAACCATGGGAGCTGAAGCGAGCCATAATAATATGGTGGGTGAGGGGGCGAAGGTCCAATGTGAATTGAGGAAAGTGTGGAAAGAGAGTATGTTTGATGGTACGATAGTTCCTCGGTAGTGTACGCATACGAGACTATACCCTGGCTGACAAAGTACGTTAAGATGGTGACTAAGTAGGCAATGAAATGTTTCAGGGTAACATGTGGTGTGAGGAAGACTGACAATATAAGAAAGACGTGAGGTAGTGAGAGGAATGTGTGTATGAGGAAGATGAAGACGGTGTGCTGAAATGGTTCGACTGTATGGAGAGGATGAGTGAAGAGCGCAAGACTAAGAGAGCATGACTGTCATACGTGGAAAGAAACAAGAAGGGAAATCAAGGAGGTGGAGGGAGGATGTACCAAAAGAAAAATGCTTTGAGCGCTCGCAGGATGGCATGAGGCGTAAAAGGGATGGAACAAAGTGGACCGATGTGCTATACATGGGGCGACGTCTTGTCAATGGACTGAACCTAGTGGATCTTATGGAGCAGAGGTCTGTGTGGGGGGGGGGGGTCCTGGATGTACATTAGGCCCTCTAGTCTCAGTACATCATACGTGCCAGCTGGAGAATGTATGCGAGGCAGTGAAAGCCTCACTTACTCGGGGAAAACATCAATACTAAACAAAAGATGAAAAAAAAAAAAACATAGCGAGATGATAATTTTCACTTGAGTAAAGAAGGATGTACGTTTCACGATGTGGGTCGGAGAACACTGAGACTGTGTGTGTGTGTGTGAGAGAGAGAGAGAGAGAGAGAGAGAGAGAGAGAGAGAGAGAGAGAGAGAGTGTGTGGGGCGCGGGTTGACGACGTCCGAGGGATCACGTAGGACTGGCTAGCTCCGGGGACTGGACGCAGTGAACGCAGAGCGCTCTAGTTACTTTCACAATCCATGCGCGAAAGCACAGGTGGAAGGCTAGCTCGCTATAGCCGGCCTTACATCGACGACAGAAATATATGCGTATCATTTTCCATTCATTTCCTTCGTATTCGTTCGCGGTTTCGAGCCTTGGCGAGGTAGCGCCGGGAACGGGCGAAGAATGGACTCATCCACTCACATCCAGTCTCCAGTTGTCATATGTAATGCACCGAAACCATGGCTTCCTTTCCACATCCAAGCCCCACAGACCTTTCCATGGTTTACCCCAGACGCTTCACATGCCCTGGTTCAATCCATTGACAGCATGTCAACCCCGGTATACCACATCGTTCCAGTTCACTCTATTCCTTGCACGCCTTTCACCCTCCTGCATGTTCAGGCCCCGATCACTCAAAATCTTTTTCACTCCATCTTTCCACCTCCAATTTGGTCTCCCACTTCTCCTCGTTCCCTCCACCTCTGACACATATATCCTCTTGGTCAATCTTTCCTCACTCATTCTCTCCATGTGACCAAACCATTTCAAAACATCTTCTTCTGCCCTCTCAACCACACTCTTTTTATTTCCACACATCTCTCTTACCCTTACATTACTTACTCGATCAAACCACCTCACACCACATATTGTCCTCAAACATCTCATTTCCAGCACATCCATCCTCCTGCGCACAACTCTATCCATAGCCCACGCCTCGCAACCATACAACATTGTTGGAACCACTATTCCTTCAAACATACCCATATATATATATATATATATATATATATATATATATATATATATATATATATATATATATATATATATACAGGTGTTACTGAACTCCACCTACATGAGGTTAAACTGCAAGTGACCTTTGGTGAAGTTGCATGACGCTGTATTTGCGAAACTTGGTCCAGTCAAAAAAAACTAGGTTCTATATAAAGTCCAACTCCCGTCCCTGCTACTGAATGTAGCGCATCCTTTCAGCTGCAAGAGAACCCCCCATCCCCCATCCTTCCCTTCCAAAAAATGGGCCGTGAGGGGGTCATACTGGGACCCACTGTGAAAGAATGAGGTTTCTCAAAACCAGGAAGGTCCATTCTAGAATGAGCGTTGGTGAATGGTACGGGTCGTGTGTGTGTGTGTGTGCAAAATGATTCTACCAGTCTGGAGACGGAAATATCAAGGTCGACCAGGCCATAGGGCCTGGTGAAGGGGTGGTTTCGACCAGTCTACACACATGGCCATTTCCCGCATTAGCGAGGTAGCGTTAAGAACAGAGGACTTTGTGGAATATCCTCACCTGGCCCCCTTCTCTGTTCCTCCTTTTGGAAAATTAAAAAAAAAATGAGAGGGGAGGATTTCCAGCCACCCACTCCCTCCCCTTTTAGTCGTCTTCTACGACATGCAGGGAATACGTGGGAAGTATTTTTAATCCCCTATCCCCAGGGATTGTATATATATATATATATATATATATATATATATATATATATATATATATATATATATATATATATATATATATACATATATTCCTATGAGTCCACGGGGAAAAATGAATATCATGATCACGCGCAAAATTGTGATCCTTTCCAATATATATATATATATATATATATATATATATATATATATATATATATATCAATTACCTTATTCTTTTTCAGGATTTTGAGTCTTCATGATCAAAAAATAAGGCCGAAAAACTGGTAAACATTACCGTACGAGAATTAAGTCCAAACCCTAGAGACATATATGCACTCGAGTGTAACCTGGGTTTAAGGTCGCGAACGTTCAAAACAAACAAAGTCACAGAAAACGAGGCGCAGGGTCACACCAACCATGTCCTACACTAGCTCGATCCCAACACCTTAAGCAATGGAGTGATGGGAAGGTGAAGGGGGGGAAAAGGGGTGTTTTTCTCCCCAGTTCGTCCTCCTGCCTTCACAAACACTGGGGATGAAAGACCACCGATTCATCATACACCCCACACCCTCCCCCACTTTGAAATAATTTCTACACAGTTCTGACTCCCATTTTCTATATGAGATAGTCCCATCTTCCTTGTTATTGTCACCAATTTCTTCCCTCGACACATCAGTAACCCTCTAAGTTTCCTTAAGCCCACTTAACACTTTACAGAATCGATGAATTACACCCACTACACCCTCCATGTTTACCTCTCAGCAACACCTCTACACTGAATCAAGTCGTTCCACACTCACACAACCACATACCGTTTTCTGTGTGTGTAAAATTGGACAAACGAAGCCCCTTAAGTTAACAGATAAATGACAGACACTTTGTATAACTGATAATCAACTTATAGTATTTCCTGGCTCCATAACTATAGTTGTAGTTATAATTAACTGAATTCATAATATTATATTGTATCATAACTTTTCATGGTTTATATAAGTTTCGTGAATATGTTGGCTTAATTCATGAATACAATTTATACATTATAACTGTTGTATGATGTATACTCTGACACCTGTGCTGTTGTATGTAGTATACATATGTATACTTAACCATCCCCCCCAAAAAAAATTCGAACCCTGCTCTCATACAAATACATTGCATAAATCATACATTAACGTGAGCACTACTGTATTAATTTATTACTGATGAAGGGGAAAATAGATGATGAAAAAGTGACTATAATCAAATCTTGGTAATTACAGAATCCAATTCCCATTTTCTAAGGTGAAAACGGAAAACGCGAGTCAGGTTGACACACACGACATGAAAGGTCTTGTTTACATAGCCTTCCATCCGCCTCGCTCCACCCCACCAACATGGCCGACCTCCACCACAACTACAACTGTATATAAGCGATACAACCACTACAACCGCCACAACAACAATAACAACAACAATAACAACAACAATGACAATAACCAAGCCTCAGTCTCCCCCGACCTCCATGTTGTGATAGCCTGGGTTACATAGTTAGGCTCGTTCAAGGTCACTGAACTAACCCAATATGTTTGACCTGCCGAGGTCTACTTGACCTCGTTGCCCTCCACTAACGAGGTCATCTCCCACGACGGGGAAAGGTCATGTGGGTTACGCCAAGCTCGTTCGTCCTTGGAAGGAAGGGATAGCAATTGTTATCCCACACCTTTCCATCTTCAAGGATGGGTTGCCATCTTGGAAGAGGAGGCAAAGTGAATTGGTCTACCTTTGGTCCAGCGAGGGGAGACACCTCTCTCTTCGCTTGGCTGCTGCTTCTGTTCCTATTTCCGCCGAGTGATATCACAGGAGGGGAATATTTTACAATTACCCAGACCTCACCTTCCTGCGTCATGCAAGAAACCCGTAGGCATAATATATATCTTTCTTCTATCGTCAGTTATATACCTAACAGCTTCCTATATCCTAGTTCAGTCCATTAACAGCATATCAAACCCACCCCTCCCAGATTGGAACGATGTGGTATAACGGGGGCGACGCGCTGTCAATGGACTGAACCAGGGCATGTGAAGTGTCTGGGGTAAAAAATGGAAAGTTGTGTGGGGCCTGGATGTGGAAAGGGAGCTGTGGTTTCGGTGCATTATTACATGACAGCTAGAGACTTGAGTATGAGATAACATAACCAACCACACACTAACTACAACCCTTACCAAACACCAGCCACACTAATCACAACCTACACAAAATTCGACGCAAAACATGCACTATTAACTCCCCGTAACTATCACAACTCAATCAAAACCTTTAACAACCTTACCTGCATCACGCCATAACAACATATGTAGCTTCTACTTACAACACCTCAACCCAGTAACAAACCCAGTACTAACATATAACAACCCGAGAACCGTAATAACATCTGTAAACATGTGTCAACTTACAGTGTGTATCCACGCCTGGGCCCGCCAGGGTTCAATTCCTGGGCACACCAGTCGGCCCACAGTCAATCCAGCTGTTCCTCTTTCTCCTCTCGAGGCTGGTCGATAAAGAAGGACTTAGCTTAGACTAGGATATATATAAATAAATAAATAAATAAATAAATATATATATATATATATATATATATATATATATATATATATATATATATATATATATATATATATATATATATGTGTGTGTGTGTGTGTGTGTGTGTGTGTGTGTGTGTGTAACATAAACATCTTTTGTTTAATTGTTGTACTTTTCAATATACATTTCTGTCATCATAAGAACACAGAAAGAACAGAATATCAGTCAGAGAAAAATAAATTAAGTGGTAAAAACAATGCAAAAAACATTAAATAACTCAATATATAAATCTAATCAAGCAATATACATAAAACTAATAAGTTGATACAAGAGACAATAAAATTCGAACAAAAAATTTAATTATACTACATCAAAAGTAGTCTAATGACCGTAAACTAGAAGTAGGAAATCATAATGTCTGAAAAAAAAATAAGTTATTCATAAACTTACATAAAGAAATAGTCCAACATTCGACTTATGAAACAAAAAGGCAGTTTTAAAAGTAAATAAACCTTCCCACATCTAAAAGCTGCAAAAGTAAATAAAGCTTGGTAAAGCCTTCGTAAGGTTTATCTCAAAGTATACAATGGTTCTATGATAAGACCGACTTCCTCACACGCTCGCTAATGACAAACTTAACAGCCCTGAACTACGTAGGTGGTTCCCCCTAAGAGTAATCCCTAATTACCGAATGATGGTTGGGTGATATGGACAGTCGTTCGAAGCCTAGCGAGGATAATGTTCATATGTCTGGGGCCTTGGGACTCACACAGGTCTATACATCATCTTTTAAGTCATACTTAACTATCATTACTATCCTTGGTCTTAAATACCACTTAACAGTGGTATTTCGTAATTTCGTGGCTAAAATCAACTTTGTGAGTTTATTCAGCCAGTGGAAACTTATGTTGGTGGTCAGTGTGTATATGCAACACTGGAGATTGAACCAAACTGCTTCAGACGAATGCTTTCTGAACAGGTTCGGGTTATACGCGTCTCCATCAAATGTCGAGAGAACCAGTTTTTAGAAGAGCTTTACAAACTTTCGGTCTTCATTCAAATAAGATGATTCGAACAAATGTTAAAAGCCTTATTAGTCAAAGTACAACGAGAACTACTTATAAAGATAGCAAGAAGCGAGGTGAAGCCAGTGATTGTAAGATCTGTTCACATGAAAGTTTCGAACCAGCTCGTTTGCCTGATTGCTATGTCCAGAAATGGAAGATTTTGATTCGCTTCTCTGTCAGTCATGATTCTCATATTCTAAGAATTCAGATAATTTAAGAATACTGACGTGTGGTCTTGAGATGATGCAAACATGCAATGTATCATCTACATACCATTATATATTCTAAAAGTTTAAAATTCTTTGGACAATCTTTTAGCCATTTATTAATGGAAGAGGAAAGCATTCAATAGTGTAGGTTCGAGTGGAGATCCCAAAGGAATAGATTTGCTTCAACGTTTCATTATCACATACGAAGAAGCTGGTCTTTACTAAGTATAACATCTCAGTTATCTATTAACAATGAAGGCCTTCAATTAACTCCCTCTTTAACAAACGTGAATGAATCTTTGACAATTGATTAGTTACTTATTATGAGGGAAACAACAGGGCACAGACATACAGATTTGTAATTGAACTTGTTGATGATTTAGCAATTCTCTTCGAACTATAAGAAGTCCTAGGTTGGGAACCCGAAACAGAGTTCTGAGCAAGATGATTCGCAAATCAAACCCTATACTCAAGACTCTTTGGTCTGGACTCCCAGCCGAGGAGGAAGGGAGGCGAGTGCGTGGTTGCCGGTAAAGACGAGTCTACGTGAGGACTGTGTGATGCCACGTTTATGGATGTGGTGGCATGGGAGGTAAATACGAGAGTCTTGAAGACAAGGATGGGTCTACGGTTCACTGTGGTGAGAGGATATAGGGGTTTATTCAGTTGTTTGCAGATGACACAGTTCTAGTGACAAATTCTAGATAAACTGCAGAAGCTGGTGTCTTAATTTGGAGTTAAAAGTCAAGTCTATGAGGTTTAGTAAGGGACGAGTGAAAACCGGGAGAACAAAGTAATTCAAATACCAGAAGGTGGACATGACAGCAAATGGAACTATGGGGTGTGAAGTGAGTGACAGGAAAGGAGGGAACGAATGGCCCAGGTGCAATGGTGCGAGGAAGGAGAGGTCAAAGTATGAGAGGTCAAAGCTGGGAAAGCTATTTTTCTTCACATTCCTCATCAACTGACATGTAAATGTTCGTTCTAACATATAAGCAACTTTAATGGCAAGTGTACATATACCAAGGGCATTTTTATTTTTCCTTCACCTGCCTGGCAACAAGAAATTTCTGGTATATTAAGAAATTATTGGTATATTAAGTCAACTGGCAGAAAAAGTTACATTTGATAAATTTGAGCATCGTTCAAGTATACATCTCACGAGGCTGGGTATTCTCTCGGGTTGAATTCTTCATTTCACAAAGCTACAGTGTTCTCTCCATAGCCTCTTCACACTACCTCACCTCCTTTGGCAGCCCATAATGACCATCACTCAACTCTTCAGTTGTTAGTGTTCCACTTTTTTTGGCTTTTCAATTTAATTCACTTTTATCCCTGAAGTCATATACCATTCTAACTTTCTTTCTATTATATTTCTAGTTTTTTCTATATCTAATTGCCTTAATGAAGTTGTATCGGGAACAGATGAATAACTGCCGCCATTACACACATCTCTTCGTACAAAGTACCATAACTAAAATATTGTTCACAGCCATACCCTACAGATTACTCCACAGTTTATCATGTCCTTGTTCAGCAGGGTTTCAACATCTTGCCATCCACAGTACATTTTGTTGCATTTCTTTCCAGCAATGCACTCTTCTCACCCTTCGGAAAAATTGTCCATAAACGAAACAGCCTTCTTGCTCCAACTTGTGTGATATACAGTCTTTCTTCTCTGTTAATTAAGGACTACATTATGCTTGTAACAAGCAGTGTAGACTAGGGTTTCTCAGGATTTGAAAGCCCACCTACACTGCACATACACAACATATGAAGCTTTATTACAATACAATTTAGCTTGGCTACACTAACGTGTGATGATTTTAATGTTTCAAGTATGTACACTTGAAACACCTGTTCCATGTGATATGTACAGTCCACATAGTTTGTCTTCAATTATATGTGGGATCCCATACATACCTATCACTCCTTGAAGGAGAATCTTTAGTAGTCACTTCTGCATACACAAGAGCCTAATACAGTGTTCTGTCATTCAAAATGTATACAGATTATATTTTTTTGCACTTGTACAAGTGAAAAGTCGCAAAAAACATGCAAAATTTTTTTCTATACTCCCCTGCCACTTCCTGCATTAGCGAGGTAGTGTCAAGAATTGACAAAATGGAGGCCTCATTCACTAACATACATTCTCTAGCCATCATGAGTAATGCACAGAAACCAGAACTCTCTACCCACAATCAAGCCCCGCAGACCTTTCTGTGGTTTCCCATGGCTCATTTACATGCCTTGGTTTCTTCCAACAGAATATCTTGACATACACCACACTGCAACAGTTCAATCTATCCTATGGCATTTACATACATAAAAGGATGACAAACAAAAGTCTCTGTCAAGTTCCAACTCTCTAAGGAAGACTATTTAATGCTGGTAATAGCTTTCGTAACAAATAATGCATATGTGAGAATATGTGCTAATAAGACTAAGAAGAGAGAGGCATTTGGACGATTTTTGCAGGGAAAAAATGCAATTGAGTGGGAGATGTATAAAAGAAAGAGACAGGAGGTCAAGAGAAAGGTGCAAGAGGTGAAAAAAAGGGCAAATGAGAGTTGGGGTGAGAGAGTATCATTAAATTTCAGGGAGAATAAAAAGATGTTCTGGAAGGAGGTAAATAAAGTGCGTAAGACAAGGGAGCAAATGGGAACTTCAGTGAAGGGCGCAAATGGGGAGGTGATAACAAGTAGTGGTGATGTGAGAAGGAGATGGAGTGAGTATTTTGAAGGTTTGTTGAATGTGTTTGATGATAAGAGTGGCAGATATAGGGTGTTTTGGTCGAAGTGGTGTGCAAAGTGAGAGGGTTAGGGAAAATGATTTGGTAAACAGAGAAGAGGTAGTGAAAGCTTTGCGGAAGATGAAAGCCGGCAAGGCAGCAGGTTTGGATGGTATTGCAGTGGAATTTATTAAAAAAGGGGGGTGACTGTATTGTTGACTGGTTGGTAAGGTTATTTAATGTATGTATGACTCATGGTGAGGTGCCTGAGGATTGGCGGAATGCGTGCATAGTGCCATTGTACAAAGGCAAAGGGGATAAGAGTGAGTGCTGAAATTACAGAGGTATAAGTTTGTTGAGTATTCCTGGTAAATTATATGGGAGGGTATTGATTGAGAGGGTGAAGGCATGTACAGAGCATCAGATTGGGGAAGAGCAGTGTGGTTTCAGAAGTGGTAGAGGATGTGTGGATCAGGTGTTTGCTTTGAAGAATGTATGTGAGAAATACTTAGAAAAGCAAATGGATTTGTATGTAGCATTTATGGATCTGGAGAAGGCATATGATAGAGTTGATAGAGATGCTCTGTGGAAGGTATTAAGAATATATGGTGTGGGAGGCAAGTTGATAGAAGCAGTGAAAAGTTTTTATCGAGGATGTAAGGCATGTGTACGTGTAGGAAGAGAGGAAAGTGATTGGTTCTCAGTGAATGTAGGTTTGCGGCAGGGGTGTGTGATGTCTCCATGGTTGTTTAATTTGTTTATGGATGGGGTTGTTAGGGAGGTAAATGCAAGAGTTTTGGAAAGAGGGGCAAGTATGAAGTCTGTTGGGGATGAGAGAGCTTGGGAAGTGAGTCAGTTGTTGTTCGCTGATGATACAGCGCTGGTGGCTGATTCATGTGAGAAACTGCAGAAGCTGGTGACTGAGTTTGGTAAAGTGTGTGGAAGAAGAAAGTTAAGAGTAAATGTGAATAAGAGCAAGGTTATTAGGTACAGTAGGGTTGAGGGTCAAGTCAATTGGGAGGTGAGTTTGAATGGAGAAAAACTGGAGGAAGTGAAGTGTTTTAGATATCTGGGAGTGGATCTGGCAGCGGATGGAACCATGGAAGCGGAAGTGGATCATAGGGTGGGGGAGGGGGCGAAAATTCTGGGGGCCTTGAAGAATGTGTGGAAGTCGAGAACATTATCTCGGAAAGCAAAAATGGGTATGTTTGAAGGAATAATGGTTCCAACAATGTTGTATGGTTGCGAGGCTTGGGCTATGGACAGAGTTGTGCACAGGAGGATGGATGTGCTGGAAATGAGATGTTTGAGGACAATGTGTGGTGTGAGGTGGTTTGATCGAGTGAGTAACGTAAGGGTAAGAGAGATGTGTGGAAATAAAAAGAGCGTGGTTGAGAGAGCAGAAGAGGTGGTTTTGAAGTGGTTTGGGCACATGGAGAGGATGAGTGAGGAAAGATTGACCAAGAGGATATATGTGTCGGAGGTGGAGGGAGCAAGGAGAAGAGGGAGACCAAATTGGAGGTGGAAAGATGGAGTGAAAAAGATTTTGTGTGATCGGGGCCTGAACATGCAGGAGGGTGAAAGGAGGGCAAGGAATAGAGTGAATTGGAGCGATGTGGTATACCGGGGTTGACGTGCTGTCAGTGGATTGAATCAAGGCATGTGAAGCGTCTGGGGTAAACCATGGAAAGCTGTGTAGGTATGTATATTTGCGTGTGTGGATGTATGTATATACATGTGTATGGGGGGGGGGTTGGGCCATCTCTTTCGTCTGTTTCCTTGCGCTACCTCGCAAACGCGGGAGACAGCGACAAAGTATAAAAAAAAAAAAAAAAAAAGACTAAGAAATACTTAGAAAAGCAAATGGATTTGTATGTAGCATTTATGGATTTGGAGAAGGCATATGATAGAGTTGACAAAGATGCTCTGTGGAAGGTATTAAGAATATATGGAGTGGGAGGCAAGTTGTTAGAAGCAGTGAAGAGTTTTTATTGAGGATATAAGGCATGTATATGAGTAGGAAGAGAGGAAAGCGAGTGGTTCTCAGTGAACGTCGGTTTGCGGTAGGGGTGCGTGATGTCTCCATGGCTTTTTGTTTATGGATGGGGTTGTTAGGGAGGTGAATGCAAGAGTTTTGGAGAGAGGGGCAAGTATACAGTCTGCTGTGGATGAGAGAGCTTGGGAAGCGAGTCAGTTGATGTTTGTTGATACAGCGCTGGTGGCTGATTCGGGTGAGAAACTGCAGAAGCTGGTGACTGAGTCTGGTAAATTGTGTGAAAGAAGAAAGCTGAGAGTAAATGTGAATAAGAGCAAGGTTATTAGGTACAGTAGGGTTGAGGGGCAAGTCAATTGGGAGGCAAGTCTGAATGGAGAAAAATTGGAGGAAGTGAAGTGTTTTAGATATCCAGGAGTGGATTTTGCAGTGGATGGAACCATGGTAGCAGAAGTAAGTCACAGGGCGGGGGAGGGGGTGAAGGTTCTGGAAGCGTTGAAAAACGTGTGGAAGGTGAGAACATTATCTCAGAAAGCATAAATGGGTATGTTTGAAGGAACAGTGGTTCCACCAATGTTATACGGTTGCAAGGTGTGGGCTATAGATAGAGTTGTGTGGAGGAAGGCGGATGTGTTGGAAATGAGATGTTTGAGGAAAATATGCGAGGTGGTTTGATCGAGTTAGTAATGAAAGGGTAAGAGAGGTGGGTGGTACTAAAAGGAGTGTGGCTGAGAGAGCAGAAGAGTGTTTTGAAATGGTTTGGTCACATGGAGAGAATGAGTGAGGAAAGATTGACAAAGAGGATATATATGTGTCAGAGATGGAGGGTTATGTATGTGTATATATATATATGGTGTGGGAGGCAAGTTGTTAGAAGCAGTGAAAAGTTTTTATCAAGGATGTAAGGTATGTGTATGTGTAGGAAGAGAGAAAAGTGATTGGGTTTCAGTGAATGTGGGTTTGCGGCAGGGGTGTGTGATGTCTCCATGGTTGTTTAATTTGTTTATGGATGGGGTTGTTAGGGAGGTGAATGCAAGAGTTTTGGAAAGGGGCAAGTACGCAGTCTGTTGTGGATGAGAGAGCTTGGGAAGTGAGTCAGTTGTTGTTTGCTGATGATACAGAGCTGGTGGCTGATTACTGTAAGAAACTGCAGAAGCTGGTGACTGAGTTTGGTAAAGTGTGTGAAAGAAGAAAGTTAAGAGTAAATGTGAACAAGAGCAAGGTTATTAGGTACAGTAGGATTGAGGGTCAAGTCAATTGGGAGGTAAGTTTGAATGGAGAATAACTGGAGGAAGTAAAGTGTTTTAGATATCTGGGAGTGGATCTGGCAGCGGATGGAACCATGGAAGCGGAAGTGAATCATAGGGTGGGGGAGGGGACGAAAATTCTGGGAGCCTTGAAGAATGTTTGGAAGTCAAGAACATTATCTCCGAAAGCAAAAATGGGTATTTTTGAAGGAATAGTGGTTCCAACAGTGTTGTATGGTTGCGAGGCATGGACTATGCATAGAGTTGTGCGCAGGAGGGTGGATGTACTGGAAATGAGATGTTTGAGGACAATATGTGGTGTGAGGTGGTTTGATCGAGTAAGTAATGTAAGGGTAAGAGAGATGTGTGGAAATAAAAAGAGTGTGGTTGAGAGAGCAGAAGAGGGTGTTTTGAAATGGTTTGGTCACATGGAGAGGATGAGAGGAAAGATTGACCAAGAGGATATATGTGTCAGAGGTGGAGGGAACGAGGAGAAGTGGGAGACCAAATTGGAGGTGGAAAGATGGAGTGAAAAAGATTTTGAGTGATCGGGGCCTGAACATGCAGGAGGGTGAAAGGCGTGCAAGGAATAGAGTGAATTGGAACGATGTGGTATACCGGGGTCGACGTGCTGTCAATGGACTGAACCAGGGCATGTGAAGTGTCTGGGGTAAACCATGGAAAGTTCTGTGGGGCCTGGATGTGAAAAGGGAGCTGTGGTTTCGGTGCATTATTACATGACAGCTAGAGACTGAGTGTGAACGAATAGGGCCTTTGTTGTCTTTTTCCTAGCGCTACCTCGCACACATGAGGGGGTGGGGGTTGTTATTCCATGTGTAGCGAGGTGGCGATGGGAATAAATAAAGGCAGACAGTATGAAATATGTACGTGTATATATGTATATGTCTGTGTGTGTATATATATATGTATACATTGAGATGCAAAAGTATGTATATTTGCATGTGAACGTGTATGTAGGTGGGTTGGGCCATTCTTACGTCCGTTTCCTTGCGCTACCTCGCTAACGCGGGAGACAGCGACAAAGCAAATAAATATAAAAAATCAATATAAACACATGTCTGTGTACGTATATATGTGTATACGTTGAAATGTATAGGTATGTATATGTGCGTGTGTGAACGTGTATGTATATACATGCGCATGCGGATGGGTTGGGCCATTCTTTCGTATGTTTCCTTGCACTACCTCGCTAACGTAGGAGACAGCGACAAAATAAATAAATAAATATATATATATATATATATGTCTGAGTTTGGTAAAGTGTGTGAAAGAAGAAAGTTAAGAGTAAATGTGAATAAGAGCAAGGTAATTAGGTACAGTAGGGTTGAGGGTCAAGTCAATTGGGAGGTAAGTTTGAATGGAGAAAAACTGGAGGAAGTAAAGTGTTTTAGATATCTGGGAGTGGATCTGGCAGCGGATGGAACCATGGAAGCGGAAGTGGATCATAGGGTGGGGGAGGGGGTGAAACTCCTGGGAGCCTTGAAGAATGTGTGGAAGTCAAGAACATTATCTCGGAAAGCAAAAATGGGTATGTTTGAAGGAATAGTGGTTCCAACAATGTTGTATGGTTGCGAGGCGTGGGCTATGGATAGAGCTGTGCGCAGGAGGATGGATGTGCTGGAAATGAGATGTTTGAGGACAATGTGTGGTGTGAGGTGGTTTGATCGAGTAAGTAACGTAAGGGTAAGAGAGATGTGTGGAAATAAAAAGAGCGTGGTTGAGAGAGCAGAAGAGGGTGTTTTGAAATGGTTTGGGCACATGGAGAGAATGAGTGAGGAAAGATTGACCAAGAGGATATATGTGTCGGAGGTGGAGGGAACGAGGAGAAGTGGGAGACCAAATTGGAGGTGGAAAGATGGAGTGAAAAAGATTTTGTGTGATTGGGGCCTGAACATGCAGGAGGGTGAAAGGAGGGCAAGGAATAGAGTGAATTGGATCGATGCGGTATACCGGGATTGACGTGCTGTCAGTGGATTGAATCAGGGCATGTGAAGTGTCTGGGGTAAACTATGGAAAGCTGTGTAGGTATGTATATTTGCGTGTGTGGACGTATGTATATACATGTGTATGGGGGTGGGTTGGGCCATTTCTTTCGTCTGTTTCCTTGCGCTACCTCGCAAACGTGGGAGACAGCGGGGGGGAAAAAAAAAAAAAAAATATATATATGTTGAAATGTATATGTGCAAGTGTGGACATGTATGTCAATACATGTGTATGTGGGTGGGTTGGGCCATTCTTTCGTCTGTTTTCCTTGCGCTACCTCGGTAACGCGGGAAACAGCAACAAAGTACAATAAATATATAAATATATTTAGGTTGTGTGGTGTGAAATATGTTTGGGTATCTCAAGGTTGTATGGTTAACCTTTTTCAATTAGGAAAGACAACTAAAGAGAAATATGGTATGAAATTACAAAAGGTACAAGGATTAGTCTTTTAGGTTAGTATGGCCTCACAAACACCTGGCAAATAAATTGGTAAAGATGTAAAGCTATGGAATGGAAGGGGGCTTGGAAATCCTCCCCTCCCATTTAATATTCCAAAAGAAAGAGCAGAGACATGGGCTCAGTGAGGATTTCAAAGGCTGTATGTACCCAATTCGAACTGGTAATGTTGTTACATATTGATTACTACCTAGGTAACAAAGCTGAGTGTAAAAAGGGGGAAAACAAAATCAATGAGCGAGCTCTGAGGTTGGGGCATTTCAAATGTAATACCACAAAAACTACTACTAACTGTTTAGAGATGTTTAGTTTTACAGTACACATAAAATAGTCTTCCCTAACCAATGTCAATCCTTAAAAGTTGATTTCCATTCATTTTGTCACATCAAATAAGCTTAGGATATATAGATAAGATCTTTAATCCTCAGTTTATTTGATCCATCCTTATGTTAAAGGAATGGAGGTAAATATCACTGTTTTCACTATGCAACGTCTTTCACACCAAGTCACCAAACAGGTCCCAGACATCACACCATTATTACAAGAGTAAAACAAAGGTCGAAAAATTCATCTTTACAAAATTGTTTATTAACAATATAAAATTCACAATCCTTTTTTTTTGGTGTTATCAATGTTTGTGCTACAATGAAAAAAGTTTACAATAACCTTACAGACATGAGAGGTAACACATATGTAAAAAGGATGAATTTCCGTAACCACAGTGATAACAGATGCAAAGAATTCATACCTTACTAGTTAAATTCTTACACTGGGAGGGTCATGCAGTGAATAGTATCACTGCAAATAAATTAATTCCTTAATGTAACTACTGATGCAATGCAAACTTCAGGGGACAGGTAATCTCGATACACAAGTACATTCCACAGAGTTTAAGAACATATAAGTTTCCACAGTCCTTGTTGCAATTTTGTTACTGCACCAATAACATTACATAACATGCAAAGTCAATGACAAATTAGTTTAATAGGAAACTAATTTGCTGCATATCCTTTCACCAGCACAATTTTGTTATGCACTGCCACACACTAACTAGTTTAAATGTTTTTCATTTCAGGCTTTACACAGTATTTGGTTTTTAACCAAATCTCAATGCCCTTCAAAAAATAAATAATAAGCACTACCTTCTTGTTATCCTAGATTCTTTCACATTACAGTTCCCCTCGGACATATTTTGGTTTAAGCGACTCGATCCTCTTAATGTAGTCTCCTTTCTCCAAGCAGTCATCACAAGATTCATCCCAGTCATTGAGTATCTTCTTAAGATCCCTCACCTTCAGCTTTTTCAAGTCCACATTGTTCAGGTCAATCTGCTTCTCTGTAGAGTAGGACCATTAGAATGAATCATCAATTTATGTCTAAGGACCCCTTAATAAAATCCAATCACAGATATCAGAAAACACTTTCATACACCTTTTTAAATCCAAAATATCCAACAAATTTCACTAAATAGCGAGTTTATTCTAAATCTCATTTTATACAGGCAAGGGGGATAAAGGTGAGTGTTCAAACTACAGAGGTATAAGTATGTTGAGTATACCTGGTAAGTTGTACAGGAGGGTATTGATTGAAAGGTTGAAGGCATGTACACATCAGAATGGACAGGAGCAGTGTGGTTACAGAAGTGATAGAGGATGTGTGGATCTGGTGTTTGCTTTAAAGAATGTGCAAGATATACTTACAAAAACAGATGGATTTGTATGTGGCATTATGGATCAGGAGAAAGCACATGATAGGGTTGATACTGTGGAAGGTCTTAAGAATACAAAGTGTAGAAGGAAAGCTGCTAGCAGCGGTGAAAAGGTTTTATCAAGGGAGTAAGGCTTGTGAATGAGTAGGAAAATAGAAAAGTAAATGGTTTCACACGAAGGTTGGTCCATAGCAGGGATGTGTGATGTCACAATGGTTGTCCAATTTGTTTATGGATAAGGTGGCGAAGGGGGGTAAATGTGAGTCTTGGAGAAAGGGGCAAGTATGCGATCTATGGGGGATAAGAGGGAAAGGAAAGCAAGTAACTATTTGTTTGCTGCTTATACAGCATTGGTGGCAAGTTCGAATGAGAAACTGCATTAGTTGGTGACCCAGTTTGGAACAGTGTTTTAAGAAGGTTGAGAATGAACGACAATAGATAGGTTTATCAGGGATGAGGGACAGGTGAGCTGGGGTGTGAACTTCAATGGAAAAAACTGAGGAAGTGAGGCATTTTAGATACCTGAGAGAGGGCATGGCAGTAAATGGAAAGATAAAAGTGGAAGAGAGTCAAAGGGTGGGGGAGGGAGGAGAAAAGTGAGGAAGAAGAAACATTATTTGGACAGGCAAAAATGGGTATGTTTGAAAGTGGTCTTAATAATATCATATGGATGCAAATGCTGTAGATGGGGTTTTGCAGAGGAGGGTAGATGTGTTAGAAATGAAACGTTTGAGGAAAATACAAGGTGTAAGGTGGTTTGATCAAGTATGTGACGAAAGGATAAGAGATGTATGGTATTAAAAAGAAAGTGATTGAAAAGGTAAAAGAGGGTGTGCTGAAATGCTTTGAAAATATAAAGAGAATGAGTGAGGAAAGGCTGACAAAGAGAATATATGTGCAAGAAGTGGCAGGAACAATGAGAATGGAGAGACCAAATTGGAGATGGAAGGATTACATAAAAATGATTTCGAGCTATCAGGGTCTGAACATGCAGGAGAGTGAAAGGCGTGCACAGGATTGGGTAAATTGTTATGTGGTATACTGGGGTCAATGTACTGTCAATGGACTGATTCAGGGTATGTGAATCACCCTGGGTAAACTATGAAAACGTCTATGGAGCCTGGTTGTGGATAGGGAGCTGCAGTTTTGGTGGATTACACATTATATATAGAGAATGGATGCGAGCAGATGTGGCCTTTCTTCATCTGTTCCTGGTGTAACCGAGTATCAAAAAAGAAAAACAAGTATCTCTAAAAACCCTAACAAATGCTTTCTCTATCTACATATAACAAAATTTTTTTAAGCATTTTCCTCACTCAAATTCTTCAAAGTAAATGCCTGGTCCACCCATCCTTTACCCCTCCTGAAGCCACACTGCTATTCCCCAATCTAATGCTCTGTGCATGGCACCATCTTCTCAATCACCAATCTTCCATACAATTTACAAAGTATAATCAACAGATATATATCTGAAATCTGATCATTCACTTTCGTCCCCCTTAACTTTAACATGCATTCTGCTAGACCTCTGGCACTTTACCTACATAAACAAATGCCAGGACTGTTGAAAATCCCTGTCACACTTCATTTTATATAAAGCTTTCACATCCTCTTTTCACCAAACCACTCCCCATGATGTTTTTGCTCCACATACCTCCTCATTCCATATGACACATCTGTCACCATATCATCTAACGCATTCAATTGTCCTTCAAAATACTCACTCATGTCCTCTTCACCTCTGATTATTCCCACTTCCCCATTTCTTCCCTTAATAAATACCCACACTTGTTCTCACATTATTCTAAAACCTTGTTTTCCCAAGAGTTTGCAGATACTCTCTTACCCTATCTCTCATTTGCCTATTTTCAGCCCTTGCACATTCCTCCTGACCTCCTGCTCCTTTTTTCTTGTACATTCTCTAATCACTCACTTACCTACCCTGTAGCCAATGCTCACTTGTGTCTCTCATCTCTTTCACTTCCAATGTAACATCTTCATTCGAAACCCATTCTTAAATGACCACAACACACCTTCCACTAATCACACTTCACCTCCACACATAAGCAAAGTCTACAAGCATAGGCAACTGCAGATATACATAACATATGATTAGTTCAGACATTTCAGACGTTTGAAGAATGATCTTGGATTAAATGAAGTTTAGGTTTACTTAACATAGATGATGTGGGTTTCTGGATACGTATGAGTGAATACTGTACAATTCTGTTAGCACCTTATCCATCCATGCAATCCACAATGAAATTAGTTATGCAATTATTATACATGAAATAAAGCAGTACTGTACATATTTCAAAAATATTTACCATATCTAAGGTCGCAGATCTGTGCATCCTTCTTCTTTAGTTTTTCGCAGATCTTATCCATGGGCATCCCCCATGACAAAGGTTTAGACATTTCTCCCAAGATACCTGTTGCTGACTCTTCCAATCCTCCAATGTAGTAGCAGAAACGATTGTCTTTACCTATCAAGAAGACAATTCTTGAATTACTATGAAAACTTAAATCCTATTATAAATTCAACTCAATGTTGCATGAAACATTCACAAAATAGGATGTTATCTGTACTATGGCATGTGTTAACAAGGGATTGCTTTCTGCACAAACTACAATTAATTCTTACAATTTGAAAGTACTACACAATAAGTAACTAGTTTAGAGTCCGCATAACTTACCCTTCGCCTTTTCACAGGTTTCTTTGAATCTTTTTTCAATAACATTGGGCTTTGTCTTCTCATCAGATGATAAAGTCTCGCTGAACTTGGTCATAAAAGTAACACAAACTGCAGAGTAAAAGAAAAAATTTGGAACACGGAGATTGATTCATATCCAATAAAGTGAAAAAATTAACTATTTTTCACAGAAGCAGACATAAACAACGAAATGATCTATCAAGACAATTTCAGATGAAAGCCAAGAAACGGTATGATGAAAAAAAAGAGGTGCTATTTTAATATGTTCAAAATCACAAAAGAATAAACTTACTATATAGGTAGACACATGGCACTGCATCATACATTCTTTAGAGAATAACTTCAATAATTTGAAATAATTGTTTGTTAAACAATTTACATACTACGACTTTTTAAGACTTTCCTTTAAATTCCTTTCTATACAATCTAGGTTTTCAGCCATACTGATATCAATCAGTAAGCCTTAAAATGGCAAGTAAAGTTACAAGCAGCCAGAACCATAAACAAAAGTTTATTTATCATGCAAGTCTCCTCCACTTATCCAACAAACACATCAAAATGCATGAAAATATTGCTTGCATGACAACACAGTATATACACTAACATCTATCTATCCTCCTCTTTAGTGTTTTAATGTTTGTAATGTTAAGCAAGATGACAAGGGCAATGACCTATTCAAGGACATCTTAATGCTATTTGTATTACCTGCAAGTCATAGAAGGTGATTAAAAGGGGAGGGTGGCTGGAAATCCTCCCCTTTACTTTTTACTTTTCCAAAAGAAGGAACAGAGAAGGGGCCAAGTGAGGATTTTCCCTCAAAGGCTCAGTCCTCGGTTCTTGTTGCTACCTCACTAAAATGGGAAATGGTGAATATGTACGAAATACTTTTATATATATATATATATATATATATATATATATATATATATATATATATATATATATATATATATATATATATTTTTTTTTTTTTTTTTATACTTTGTCGCTGTCTCCCGCGTTTGCGAGGTAGCGCAAGGAAACAGACAAAAGAAATGGCCCAACCCCCCCCATACACATGTACATACACACGTCCACACACGCAAATATACATACCTACACAGCTTTCCATGGTTTACCCCGGACGCTTCACATGCCTTGATTCAATCCACTGACAGCATGTCAACCCCGGTATACCACATCGCTCCAATTCACTCTATTCCTTGCCCTCCTTTCACCCTCCTGCATGTTCAGGCCCCGATCACACAAAATCCTTTTCACTCCATCTTTCCACCTCCAATTTGGTCTCCCTCTTCTCCTCGTTCCCTCCACCTCCGACACATATATCCTCTTGGTCAATCTTTCCTCACTCATTCTCTCCATGTGCCCAAACCATTTCAAAACACCCTCTTCTGCTCTCTCAACCACGCTCTTTTTATTTCCACACATCTCTCTTACCCTTACGTTACTTACTCGATCAAACCACCTCACACCACACATTGTCCTCAAACATCTCATTTCCAGCACATCCATCCTCCTGCGCACAACTCTATCCATAGCCCACGCCTCGCAACCATACAACACTGTAGGAACTACTATTCCTTCAAACATACCCATTTTTGCTTTCCATATAATGTTCTCGACTTCCACACATTTTTCAAGGCTCCCAAAATTTTCGCCCCCTCCCCCACCCTATGATCCACTTCCGCTTCCATGGTTCCATCCGCTGACAGATCCACTCCCAGATATCTAAAACACTTCACTTCCTCCAGTTTTTCTCCATTCAAACTCACCTCCCAATTGACTTGACCCTCAACCCTACTGTACCTAATAACCTTGCTCTTATTCACATTTACTCTTAACTTTCTTCTTCCACACACTTTACCAAACTCCGTCACCAGCTTCTGCAGTTTCTCACATATATATATATATATATATATATATATATATATATATATATATATATATATATATATATCCCTGGGGATATGGGAGAAAGAACAATTCCCACATATTCCCTGCGTGTCGTAGAAGGCGAAAAACTGGAGGGAACCAGAGGCTGGAAATCCTCCCCTTCCATTTTTTAATTTCCCAAAAAAGAGGAACAGAGAAGGGAACCAAGTAAGGATATTCCCTCAAAGGCTCAGTCCTCTGTTCTTAATGCTACCTCGCTAAGGCGGGAAATGGCAAATGGTATGAAAAAATGACTATTGTTGACTGGATGGTAAGGTTATTCAATGTATGTATGATTCATGGTGAGGTGCCTGAGGATTGGCGGAATGCTTGCATAGTGCCATTATACAAAGGCAAAGGGGACAAAGGTGAGTGCTCAAATTGCAGAGGTATAAGTTTGTTGAGTATTCCTGGGAAATTATATGGGAGCGTATTAATTGAGAGGATGAAGCCATGTACAAAGCATCAGTTTGGGGAAGAGCTGTGTGGTTTCAGAAGTGGTAGAGGATGTGTGGATCAGGTGTTTGCTTTGAAGAATGTATGTGAGAAATACTTAGAAAAGCAAATGGATTTGTATGTAGCATTTATGGATCTGGAGAAGGCATATGATAGAGTTGATAGAGATGCTCTGTGGAAGGTATTAAGAATATATGGTGTGGGAGGCAAGTTGTTAGAAGCACTGAAAAGTTTTTATCGAGGATGTAAGGCATATGTACGTGTAGGAAGAGAGGAAAGTGACTGGTTCTCAGTGAATGTAGGTTTGTGCCAAGGGTGTGTCATGTCTCCATGGTTGTTTATTTTGTTTATGGATGGGGTTGTTAGGGAGGTAAATGCAAAAGTTTTGGAAAGAGGGGCAAGTATACAGTCTGTTGTGGATGAGAGAGCTTGGGAAGTGAGTCAGTTCTTGTTCGCTGATGATACAGCGCTGGTGGCTGATTCATGGAGGAAACTGCAGAAGCTGGTGACTGAGTTTGGTAAAGTGTGTGAAAGAAGAAAGTTGAGAGTAAATGTGAATAAGAACAAGGTAATTAGGTACAGTAGGGTTGAGGGTCAAGTCAATTGGGAGGTAAGTTTGAATGGAGAAAAACTGGAGGAAGTGAAGTGTTTTAGATATCTGGGAGTGGATTTGGCAGCGGATGGAACCATGGAAGTGGAAGTGAATCATAGGGTGGGGGAGGGGGCGAAAATTCTGGGAGCCTTGAAGAATGTGTGGAAGTCGAGAACATTATCTCGGAAAGCAAAAATGGGTATGTTTGAAGGAATAGTGGTTCCAACAATGTTGTATGGTTGCGAGGCGTGGGCTATGGATAGAGTTGTGCAGAGAAGGGTGGATGTGCTGGAAATGAGATGTTTGAGGACAATATGTGGTGTGAGGTGGTTTGATCGAGTAAGTAATGTAAGGGTAAGAGAGATGTGTGGAAATAAAAAGTGTGGTTGAGA
This sequence comes from Panulirus ornatus, assembly GCF_036320965.1. NCBI lineage: Eukaryota > Metazoa > Arthropoda > Malacostraca > Decapoda > Palinuridae > Panulirus > Panulirus ornatus. The sequence continues at coordinate 6,745,762 of NC_092284.1, forward strand.
GAGCAGAAGAGGGTGTTTTGAAATGGTTTGGTCACATGGAGAGAATGAGTGAGGAAAGATTGACCAAGAGAATATATGTGTCAGAGGTGGAGGGAACGAGGAGATGTGGGAGACCAAATTGGAGGTGGAAAGATGGAGTGAAAAAGATTTTGAGTGATTGGGGCCTGAACATGCAGGAAGGTGAAAGGCGTGCCTGGAATAGAGCGAATTGGAACAATGTGGTATACCGGGGTCGACGTGCTGTCAATGGATTGAACCTGGGCATGTGAAGCGTCTGGGGTAAACCATGGAAAGTTCTGTGGGGCCTGGATGTGGAAAGGGAGCTTTGGTTTCGGTGCATTATTACATGACAGCTAGAGACTGAGTGTGAACGAATGGGGCCTTTGTTGTCTTTTCCTAGAACTACCCTGCACACGAGGGGGGAGGGGGTGGTTATTCCATGTGTGGTGGGATGACGATGGGAATAAATAAAGGCAGACAGTATGAATTATGTACATGTGTATATATGTATATGTCTGTGTGTGTATATATATGTGTACATTGAGATGTATAGGTATGTATATTTGCGTGTGTGGACGTGTATGTATATACATGTGTATGTGGGTGGGTTGGGCCATTCTTTTGTCTGTTTCCTTGCGTTACCTCGCTAACAAGGGAGACAGCAACAAAGCAAAATAAAATAAATATAAAACATATTTATCTATTTATTATATATTTTCCTTTGTCGCTGTCTCCTGCGTTTGCGAGGTAGCGAAATATAAAATAAATATATATATATATATATATAGCCCATTCTTTCGTCTGTATCCTTGCTCTATCTCGCTGACGCAGGAGACGGCAACAAAGTATAATACTGAAAAAATATACATTTATAAAGCGGTGAAGAGGGAGACTAAATTGGAGGTCAAAGGATGGAGTAAAAAATTTTTTCAGCGATTGGGCCTGAACATGCAGGAGGCTGAAAATCACACACAAAATAGCGGGAATTGGAAAGATATGCTATACAGGGGTCGATGAGCTGTCAATGGACAGAACCAAGGAATATGAAGCATCTGGGGTAAACCATGGAACTGTCTGTGGGGCCTGGATGTGGATAGGGAGCTGTGGTTTCAGTGCATTACACAACAGCTTGAGAATGAGTGTGAGCAGATGTGGCCTTTTTTCATTTTTCCTGGTGCTACTTCACTTTATTAACCAACTCCTAAGAGAAGATGAACAGCAGAGTTACATGTGGACTACTGCCAAAACCAGACTCAAACCTATGCACTGGACACTGAGAGGCCCATGAATGCATTACAGTCATTGACAGTAGACACTACACACTTTAATGTGAAACACTCAAGCCTAAACACAAGTGACATCTGACCTATTAAAATATGTTTGTATACACTTTTCTGAAGCAGAAACCAATTTGAATGACTGAAGCATGAATGTTTAAATACAGTAATCATGGTACAAGGTTAAAATATGAGAGATTGTGACTAATAATATACATTTCAGATTGGAATTGCTCATCTCTAAATGATCGCAATGGGCTAGATATAGAGGATAAAAATGTTAAGGTAGAGGCAAGCAATGAGTGAAAGTATCAAACAAATCTGTGAGAGAAGCTCTAAGAGGTGACCAAAAGAGGAGGAAATACAGAATGATGTGGGTCTTGTGGAAGGATGGTAATGAGGAATGCCCATTAATCAGTAACATTTCGGATATCTTATGCACAAGTTAGAAGGCAGTCACACACCAATAAAAACATCTATATACAGCAATACATACCTTCACATTCACCCGGTTTTAAAGCTGCAGAAGCAGATATGCATGCAAGTAACAACACAGTCCCCACGTGCCAATTCATCTGTGGAGAAAAATAGGACCAATAAAATACTATATTCATATAGTAAACTAAAGCTGAAAAAGGACAAAAAGTGCCAATGAACTTGCAGCATGACCTCCAGGCAAAAGTGGCTGTGGACAGGGCGGCTGGTGTTCCTATTCCTAAACCTGAGTGATAACACTTACTATAAAATGCAAAAAAAAATTGCAAGACATAATACATGAAGGTTGAACAGTAATGAGAATCTAATATTCATAGATGTTTTGAAGGAAACAAAGTAAAAGAAAAGGAAGAGGAGGAGAGCAAATGAATAAAATCCCTAACATTCTAGTCAGATATGAACCAAATGAGAGCAGAAGTTGCAGTTTTCTGGAGTAAGAAAAAGAAAAAAAATCACCCAGAACAGATTTTATCTATTCACCAATACACATGTAACAATCAGAGCAGATTTTCTTTACAATACATTCTACTGAAGTGCTTAAAAACTACAAAATACCAACAGCACCTACATCTGCTTAACAGCACTACCTGACATATGAAAGCTTTGTTCATATCCTGATATACAAAATTCCTTACTGGAATAACACAGTAAAATGTGCACATCATATTCATCTACAAGGAAAGATGCTGTAGAAAATAAGATATCAATTTTCTTGAATGTCATTTATCTTTCAGTTGGCAAAATGGGTTTGGTAATTCTACATACACCAGAGACAGTATAAACCTAAAAGTGCAACTTTACATAAGTGCTTTTTGGTGTTTGGTAAGTTTAGTGATATCATTGCTCAATCTTATCACCCAAGATTACACAAAGTCGTGCTTTTTGGTGTTTGGTAAGTTTAGTGATATCATTACTCAATCTTATCACCCAAGATTACACAAAGTTCATCAATTTCACTTTACGGTTCCACGGGTGAGCAGCCTTATTTGGACGGCTAAGTTTTTCTCCTAGTGGAAATGCTTACTTTACTCTTCATAAAACATGATGCATAGCAAAAACACACCAGGTCATATACCCATACACAAAAAAAAAGCCTTCAATATCATGGAACATTACTAGATCGTCAAAAGGTATTAAAAATTCCACAACCCTCTCTAATCTACCCACATCCCTCCTTTTGCATGCCACTTTCATCTCTTGCACAGGATAGCGCTGCTTCCCTAAATACCTTCCAATCCTCCCCTTGCATCACTCACTCTCACCTTGTGCCATTCTCCACCCAATCCCTCCTGTTATTTCTTCATACAAGTCTCTTTTCCAATCTCACTGTCATCACTTTCTTCTCACCGACAATATTTCCTCTTTTCCAAAAACCTCTACATGTCTTCACCCTTGCCTCCTCAAGATAGTGGTTAGACATCCCACCAGCTGCCCCTCTCAGTAAAATTCCATCCATAAGTCTCTCTTACACACTAATCAATTAATATGCAATGTAACAATGCTTGTTGATCATCTCTCCTACTCACATACATACACTGTGTATGTCAATCTTTTAAAAGCAAGTATTCTAAATCATCAGTCCTATATAGACATATTTCTTTTTCATACTATTCGCCTTTTCCCGCTTTAGCGAGGTAGTGTTAAGAACAGAGGACTGGGCCTTTGAGGGAATATCCTCACCTGGCCCCCTTCTCTGTTCCTTCTTTTGGAAAACGATGAAAAAAAAAAAAAAACGAGAGGGGAGGATTTCCTGCCCCCCAATCCCTCCCCTTTTAGTCGCCTTCTACAACATGCTAGGAATACATGGAAGTATTCTTTCTCCCCTATACTCACAGATAAAAGACATAGATATAGACATATACTTCCATATATTCTCAATACGCAGCAACAAAATAAAATACCCCCCCACAAAAAAGACGAGAGGGTACAGCTCTAAAGCTTCAGGGTGTAGGGAAAGACAGTTATCAAAACAACCCACCCTGCAGTTGCCGATGGCCACTCAGTAATAATGTAACGCAGCATTGTGTCCAGTACTGCGAGGTCTAGCTAGTAGTGGCAGCACACAAGCAGGCTGGCTCTCGTGAGCAAAAACTATAGTAATACCTTAAGAAGCAGGAAAGTGAACCAAAAACTATAGTAATACCTTAAGAAGCGGGAAAGTGAACCAACATTATGATGCTGGGCAAGTGGGTCAAATTCTGTAGTTAGCCTGGGCGAGTTTATGAGTTGGACTGATTTGACTTAATTCTGTCAAGTGAGAATGCAGAGCTACAGATAGGCTGATCCTTCAACAACTAGAGAGAGAGAGAGATGAAAGAGCAAAGTGAGGGAGAGAAGCCAAGAGAAGGAGCTTGGAGATGGGACCCTTATGCCACATGCCATCAAAAGCTTTGGATATGTCAAGGACAACTACACAGGATTCCCTTAAATCTTTCAGCAATGATGACCAGACATTAGTAATATAGCAAAAAATATCACCCATGGATCTCGCATTATGGAAGCCATACTGGTGTCAGAGAAGAGATTCAAGATGTCTGAAGATATTGGGGTTGAAAAGGGATTCAAAGACTTTGGACATGGTATACGTCAAAGCAACAAGATGATAGTTTGAGGGATTAGAGCAATCACCCTTCTTTGGGATGGAAAGTGCCAATGCATGCTTCCAGGAAGTTCTGGTTTTAAAACAAAGCGAAACAGACGAGCCAGCACAGATGCAATTTCAGATGCACACTTTCAGCATATGGATATGGATGCCATCAGAACCATAAGCCTTGCTTATGTCCTGAGAGAGAAATGCTTTTAAAGTCCAAAAAGAATTATGGGGAGAGGCTATGGATTAGTTAGAAGAACATCACTGGGGGAGAAGGAATGTTAGAATCATCCACTGTAGAGTTTGAGGAGAAATGGGAACCAAAGAGGCAATCATTTGAAAAAAAAAAAAAAAAAGTCAGAAGAATTTTCTAATGTTATTGCAGTCAGCTTTGTTGAGGGGCCAATATTTAGGTTTAGAAAGGGCTGCGAGAGGGTAAGGTAATGATAAAATAGATAAATTTCTGAGTCTGGTCACATGGGCCAATAATGGGCAAGATTGTGTAGTTACAGCAAGAAGGATCAGAGGTGAAAAACAGAAACAGAATATCAGGAAAGTGGTCAAAGCAGTCAGGACTATGGGTGGGGTGGGAGAAAATTTGATCAATATCACTAACAATGAAAACCGTGTTCATGAATGCTAAAGTACACAATAAACTTACAAAACAACAGAGTCTATGAAACCTTCCCTAACATCCAGTATCATGGATAAGTACCAACATTATATTCATTCGTTAGGGATCACACTATGATGACTACTCTAGTATTATCCATTTTAGATCTTTGAATTGGATCGAGGTGGTATACCGGGGTTGACGTGCTGTCAGTGGATTGAATCAAGGCATGTGTATGGGGGTGGGTTGGGCCATTTCTTTCGTCTGTTTCCTTGCGCTACCTCGCAAACGCGGGAGACAGCGGCAAAAAAAAAAAAAAAAAAAAAAAAAAAAAAAAAAAAGATCTTTGGAGTTATCTTATCGAAGGCAGATAGCTTGCATCCTGTGCTGTGTCAGTAGTGTACTTTCATCCAGGTTACTGGTATATTCAAACAAGAATATCACACAAGAAAAATACTGACTGCTATTATCTTATACAAAATTTTTTAAAGGTTCTGGTGATATCTTATGAATATCACCTAGTTTTATATAAAATTCACAGCTTCTCTTTTAGATTGCCATTTTGTTGAAGGCTCCAGTAACAGACAAAAGTCCACATCAAGTCCAGGCCTTAAACAAAAGAGAATTACGAAATGGGAAAAGTAAAGACAAGGGAAAGTATTTACGAATTCTTGAGGATGTGAAAACTCTATCTTTTGAAATGAGCCAGGTCATAGTTACTGGGAAAGACAAGAATAAGTAGAGAATTCCAAAGCTTTGACATGTAGGGAACGAAGTAGGGATCAATAGGGCCCACCTTTGAGTTGACGATGTACATGCAATCATGCGATGCAGCAGCTTGCTGCAGGTCTTTCTGTAATCATGTCTAAATATTCAAAGCAAATAAAACATGGCAAAGCTTTTATCAGATCTACTCTCAAAACAGAGCTAAAATATTTATAGAGAACATTTGAATAAATCTCGAATGCTGTGGAAATTACACGACTTTAAACAAATGTGTTATTTATCAACTCCATATCATTCCTGATAAACACAACCAATATCATTTCTAATGTTTAATATACAGCTCAAAATCATGTTCCACAACTGCTGTCTCTGAAATAAAAAGCTAAAGACAATGTATACGAAAACTATACTTTCACATTGGACTTCATTTTCTTCCTATAAAGAAGTATTTAAAATGTCAGGCTTCATATATATATATATATATATATATATATATATATATATATATATATATATATATATATATATATATATATATATATTATATTATTTATTTTGCTTTGTCGCTGTCTCCCGCATTTGCGAGGTAGCGCAAGGAAACAGATGAAAGAAATGGCCCAACCCACCCCCATACACATGCCTTGATTCAATCCACTGACAGCACGTCAACCCCTGTATACCACATCGCTCCAATTCACTCTATTCTTTGCCCTCCTTTCACCCTCCTGCATGTTCAGGCCCCGATCACACAAAATCTTTTTCACTCCATCTTTCCACCTCCAATTTGGTCTCCCTCTTCTCCTCGTTCCCTCCACCTCCGACACATATATCCTCTTGGTCAATCTTTCCTCACTCATTCTCTCCATGTGCCCAAACCATTTCAAAACACCCTCTCCTGCTCTCTCAACCACGCTCTTTTTATTTCCACACATCTCTCTTACCCTTACGTTACTTACTCGATCAAACCACCTCACACCACACATTGTCCTCAAACATCTATTTCCAGCACATCCATCCTCCTGCGCACAACTCTATCCATAGTCCACGCCTCGCAACCATACAACATTGTTGGAACCACTATTCCTTCAAACATACCCATTTTTGCTTTCCGAGATAATGTTCTCGACTTCCACACATTCTTCAAGGCTCCCAGAATTTTCGCCCCCTCCCCCACCCTATGATCCACTTCCGCTTCCATGGTTCCATCCGCTGCCAGATCCACTCCCAGATATCTAAAACACTTTACTTCCTCCAGTTTTTCTCCATAAATATATATATATATATATATATATATATTATACTTTGTCGCTGTCTCCCGCGTTAGCGAGGTAGCGCAAGGAAACAGACGAAAGAATGGCCGAACCCATCCACATATACATGTATACACATACACGTCCACACACGCACATATAAATACGTTATTACATACATAACATTATATACATACCCATACATCTCAATGTACACATATATATACGCACACACACAGACATAAATACATATACATAATTCATACTATCTGCCCTTATTCATTCATATATATATATATATATATATATATATATATATATATATATATATATATATATATATGTCCTGATGTGCAAAATGGTCAATCTCAATTATAGTCAAGATACATACCCACTAATCAACCTCATCAAACAACTAACCAACCCTAACCAAACATAACTCATAAGGAAGAAAATATATCAATACTATTCGGGGAAATGGGCCTTACACGTACTGGTGGAGACTTGTCGGCAAAATAATTACCTTAAGGTATCCAAAGCTATGATAATACTACGGATATAATAACTCTATATAACTCCTATATGTCTATCTCTTATAGAGTAGATATGCTGAGAGCAATGGGCCTCGTGGTATGAGTTAATCAATTCATAAAAACATCCAGAAATATACATGACGAAATAACCAGCGAAGAAAAACACTTCCCATGGAATAATTCCCCCTCATCTCTTCCACTGGGGTCGATACTCACCTTCATGGCGGAAGCAGCTGCCTTTCACAAGCAGAGAGGGCGATGAGAGGCTTTTGAGAGGGACAGGAACACTATGATATCAGAGGATGAGCTGAGGAGGAGGAGGAAGGCCACGGAGGCAGCCACACTAGACACAGTTGGCGAGCTGTGATTGGCTCTCATCCGCCAGGCACACTGCCTCCACACCATTACATAATCCACAGTTCAACACATCGCCGCTACTTTGACTCCTCTATCTATCTATCTACACTATCTTTCCCCCGTGATCAAGTCTATATTGAGTAGATTTAAGTAGATTCGCTACGTTGTATTTGATCTATACCTCTTCTCTTTATATATGAGTAGATAATGTATTCAAGTATACCTCTATCTTTTTCCTTTACAACTCCATTCTCTTTTTATGTATATCTATATCTATCTACTCCGTGATCAAGTCTATATGAGTAGATTTAAGTAGATTCGGTACGTTGTATTTGATCTATACCTCTTATCTCCATATACGAGTTGATTAAGTCAACTCACTATATATATATTCAAGTATACCTTCAAGTATACTTTAACTTCATTTACAATTCATTTTTCTTTATCTATATCTCTATCTATCTACTCCGTGATCAACTCTATATGAGTAGATTTAAGTAGATTCGCTACGTTGTATTCGATCTATACCTCTTATCTTTATATACGAGTAGATAAGGTAGACTTGCTACGTTGTATTCAAGTATACCTCTGTTATCTTTTTCATTTAAAATTCCATTCTCTTTTAATCTATATCTCTATCTATCTACTCAGTGATCTAGTCTATATGAGTAGATTAAGCAGACTTGCTAAGATGTATTCAAGTATACCTCTGTTATCTTTAACTTCATTTACAATTCCATTTGTCTTTTCATCTACATCTCTATCTATCTACTCAGTGATCTAGTCTATATGAGTAGATTAAGCAGACTTGCTAAGATGTATTCAAGTATACTTCTGTTATCTTTCACTAAATTTACAATTCCATTCCTCTTATCTATATCTCTATCTATCTACTCCTCTATCCAATATTACTATAACACACATAAACAATATATATATATATATATATATATATATATATATATATATATATATATATATATATATATATGTGTGTGTGTGTGTGTGTGTGTGTGTGAAAGTGGTCTGAAGTAAGCCAGGCCCTTTCTAAAGGCTCCTGCAACCCTAGGTTGCGCTAAGTACAGTAGCATGGAACTGTAGTCTGCTTTAGAATGACAAGTTCTATAATGGCTCTGTATTCCCAGTGATACCGTCTCGCTAAAGCAGAAAACTGATATCAAAAGGACATGTGTCAAAAGTGGAGGGAACAAGAAGAACGAAGACCAAACTGGAGACGGAAGGATGGAATGAACAAGATATTGAGCCTGAACATACAGGAGGGTGAAAGGCATGCACGGGATATATAGTGAACTAGGACGATGTGGTATACCGGGGTCGACGTGCTGTGTCAGTGGACTGAGTGCGAACGAATGTGGCCCTTCTTCGTCTGATCCTGACTATATATATACATACATATATATACATATATATATATATATATATATATATATATAGAGAGAGAGAGAGAGAGAGAGAGAGAGAGAGAGAGAGAGAGAGAGAGAGAGAGAGAGAGAGAGAGAGAGAGAGAGAGAGAGAGAGAGAATCTTGAAACTGGCATGAAAGTCAAAATGTGTCAGGTATGACGTCATGCTGACCCTTTAAACATCTCTTGTAAACAAATTGACACTTTTTTTTTCCACAGGACGACGTCGAGGGACGCAATGTTGACTCTCGTGGGAAAAAAAAATCACTTAAATATCACTTAAAAGGAAAATGTTTTGATCAACACTTGATAGTAAAACCCCTACATTCTATTTGATAACTTGAGCGCTCATATATGGTGAATTAACACACCATATCTGACCTTATAATGATATTCTTGTTTATTGATTTAATTACAAGCGATAATTGTCTAATTATAATGAATTTATCCATTTATTTATGGCAACGTGTAAATATTTCACGAACTAATTCAAGATCACAAAGTCGATACTGAGCATCCCAATATTTTGTAATATCAAATCTAAATTCTTTTGAGTCATATAAATTATTAGTTAATAAAAAAACATATGGTTTTACGAGCCAGGATAACTTAGTAGTTTGTGAAGGGATAAATAGGGAAGATAATAACCATCTCTCTTTCGCAAGTGGTGTAGCCAGGGTCAAACTGTGGGACCAAATGTCAACAAAAGAGGAAGTTGAAGACGTGAAAATGTCCTTCGAGGATTTGAGAAAACGCGCTCGACAGTTAGAGAGTGAGATAGACGTGAAGTTAGTCTCCTTCAGTAAGATAGCAGCGAGTTATGGCACCAGTGCTGTGGCCAGCAGCAGCAGCAGCAACAACAGCAGTAGTGAGACTGTGGCTCTTCTCTCCGGAGACCAAATGTAAGTTTGTCCTCAGGATGCTTTGACATAGCCACATACACCAGGTATACATACAGCTGGTCCTCAGGCCTTGGTTCCTCATTATTATTAAAGTTAGAACCGATGATTTTGGATATGTAGTTTATATAGTCACAATATAGGAAAATAATGACGTGTCTGGGGTATGGCCGTGTAAGGTCAGGACCCCCCCATACTGGGGGGCCCCATACTAGGGGGGTATATTTAACAGATTAGATTAAGTTTATTAACCATGAGAATCAAATTATTACAAATGTAAATAATTTTGCTCTATGTTAAATAGTATGTATGCAAATGTAGACTACGTAGTAAATAGATTTATTGACGTGAGGATTTAAGCGTAAAAACTATTGATATTCTCTATATAGATAATTGCAATGTAGATGATGACTAATATTCATAACTGTAATGTAGAAAACGAAATAGAGGAGTAATTTTATATACCTGTTTCCTTGCGCTACCTCGCAAACACGGGAGATAGCGACAAAGCAAAAAAAAAAAAAATAAAAATGTATAGACTTAAAACTCACATGTTGCAATGCCTTTTTAATCAAATACCAAATTTCAGGAATCAGTGTGGCTTAGAATTGTGCGAAATATTAATGATATAATGATAATTGGCTGTGTATAGCGAAGCAACAGTGCTATTGATGAAAAATGAAGGTAAGTGTTACGTTGCAAGTTCTTTTGATCGTAAAGACGTAAACTGGACAAACTAGACACGTAGAGGTAGTGTAAACTGTGAAGAGTTCAAGTATATTGAAACAATAAGGGACTGTGTTCAATATCAGTATGTTGACGAGGTGACGAGAGGTAGATTACATAAAGAACCAAGTCAAATTGATCTATTGACATCAAATGAGGAAAATATGGATTATGACGTCAAAACATTTAGCCTGGTGAGTAAGGGTCACGATGCTATTATACATTTTAATCCTCAGAAATGTATTAAATTGGAAGGTTCCTGCAATAATAAGCTTCCTGTTAATGAGACATATCATGAAATATAGAATACATTTGATAAAGTATATTATAAACAGGGATTTATGGGTGATGAAGATAATGATTGAAGCCAGTGGAAAATGTTTAGAAATATAGTTTTGGATTTGAAACATAAGTTTTTACCAAGTTGATTTCACAAAATTAAGACAGGAAGGGTAACTGCCTTTTAAACAGATAGAAGATTATTCTGATACAAGTAAATCCACAAACTATGGAAAAGAAATATGGAAACCAGATACAAAAGCTATTATGACAAATACTGCAAACATAGACGTTGTTAGAAATTTGACAAGACATGGAAGAATGACCCCAAACACAAAAGATATGAATTTGACAAGAAAACACGAATGTTATTTCTACTGATTCCAAACACAACCTCAAGGTGATTTGGAAGTACATTAATTTCTGTATAAGGTCAAGAAAGGGTTTCACACCCTAATAATAGAACCAAACAGCCCTCAATTAATCATGACTACAAATGACACAGTAAAAGCAATAGTATTAGCAAATTTTTTTAGCACTGTGTTTACACAAGAACCACTTGGCAGTATACATAAAATGAACCAAAAGCTCTAATAAAATGATTAAAAGATGAACTAAGTAAAGATACTATAAAGACAAAATTCAGATCATTGGATATATTAAAATGATGTGGCCGAGACAGTTTACACCCAAAGTTCTTACAAGAAACGGCACGAGAATTTGTCAGACTTTTGACATTTTTTTTGCTGTGTCACAGATGAAAGGTTGTGCATTGTGAATTGATGGAAGGAAAAAGTACTGTGCAGAACAAGAAGGGGTATAGAACTGTACCATCAGTTTACAAACCAATCAGTTAAATAAACCAGCAGAGTTTGTAAAATGTTTGAAAGAAGAATGAGAGAGAGTATAATGAAACATGAAAGAAAGTAATCACTTAAGTAAGAAACAATTTGGTTTCATCAGTGGAAGATGAACTTTTTTTATGATAGCCAAGACAGCTTGGGCAACAAAGGCCCTAATCTAAGCCATCTCATATGGAGAGAATGAGTAAGGAAAGACTGACAAAGAGGATATATGTTTCTGAGGTGAAGGAAACAAGGAGAAGCGGGAGACCAAATCGGAGGTGGAAGGATGGAGTGAAAAAGATTTTGAGTAATTAGGGCCTGAACATACAGGAGGATGAGAGGTGTGCAAGGAACAGAGTGAATTGGAGCGACATGGTATACCAGGGTCAATGTTCTGTCAATGGAGTGAACCAGGGCATGTGAAACGTCTGGGTTAAACCATGGAAAGGTCTGTGGGGCCTGGATTTCGATAGGGAGCTGTGGTTTTGGTGCACTACACATGACAGCTAGAGACTGAGTGTGAACGATTGTGGCCTTTTTTGTCTGTTTTCCTGGCACTACCTTGGGGGTAGCAATGCTCTTTCCTGTGGGGCAGGGTAACACCAGGAATGGATGAAGGGAAGCACATATATCCTCTTTTGCCAATCTTTCCTCACTCATTCTCTCCATGTGACGAAACCATTTCAACACACCCTCTTCTGCTCTCTCAACCATACTCTTTATTTCCACACATCTCTATTACTGTTACATTACTTAATCAAACCACCTCACACCACATATTGTCCTCAAACATTTCATTACCAACACATCCACCCTCCTCCATACAACCCTATCTATGGCCCATGCCTTGCAACCATATAACATTCCTGGAAGTACTATTCCTTCAAACATACCCATTTTGCTCTCCAAGATAACGCTTTTCTTCATTCTTCATCGCTCCTGGAACCTTCGCCCCTTCTCTCACCCTGTAACTCACTTCTGCTTCCATGGTTCCATCCGCTGCTAAGTCCACTCCCAGATATCTAAAACACTCCACTTCCTCCAATTTTTCTCCATTCTAGCTTACATTCCAATTAACTTGTCCCTCATCCCAACTGAACCTTATAACCTGGCTCTTATTCACATTTACTCTCAACTTTCTCCTTTCACACACTTTTCCAAACTCAATCACCAACCTCTGCAGTTTCTCACACGAATCAGCCACCAGAGAAGTATCATCGGCGATCAACAACTGACTCACTTCCCAGGCCCTCTCATCCACAACAGACTGCATACTCACCCCTCTCTCCAAAACTCTTGCATTTACCTCCCTATATAATATATATATCCTATCCTGAGCTAGGATAGGAACAGCTGGGTTGACCATGACTGACTGTCACAGCCTGTATTTGAACCTGTGCACTCAACCCTGGGTGGCCTATGAATATGTCACTTTCAGGACCATGCAGCTCTTTAGGGTGTTAGATGTTTGGATGGAGGTTATAAATGAAGGACAAGAAATGAACAATCTGTGTCTCTGACATGCCAGTCTATATGGTTCTGACTTAGCAATCTGTATGGTAGTCTTTTAAATTACCAAGAGATTACTAAGGAATGTTAGATGATGTTTAGCGGAGATTTTCATAATTATGTCATTATCTAAATGGCTGAAGCAATCACCTTGTATACTCAAGGTTGTAAGTTTTACTCTTGTTCTTACATATATTGAAAGATTTGATTTTACTGTAGTTCATCCAAGTTGTATGTTAGGTACTTGATCCATAGGACTGGGAAATCAGAGGTATTTTAACTTAAGTAAACCATATGACTCCCACGTTTACCATAGAATACAACATTGGTATGCAAATCTCCATAGTAGACAAACTGGTACAGACTTTTTCTGTAAAGTTTACCTTGCTTGTGTACTCTCTTTTGGAAGGGAATAAGGAGCATCCTTAGTATGAAATTGGCAATAAAACAGTTTTAGCAAAAAGTGTAGCCATTTATGCATTTTATTTTTACCCATGTTTTGAAAATGTGGGATTCAGTTCATGTAGTACTATCTTTAGAATTATATTGTCATGGTTTCTATTTTGTGTGTGTGTTCATATGTGTTTCCTGGAGAATCTTGTATCTCACTAGAAGGGTTAGGTGGAAAAGTTGTATGACTTTTTTTAGTGTTTGTGATTGGCTTGAGTTATTTTTCTTGTTCTTGCCAGTATTTTCTCACATGGTAGTTGCAGTGCTCTGACCATCTTTATTCTTCTTGCTTTTCTGCTGTTCACTTCATCTCTAAAAATGATTCTTTTTCTGTCTTGTCCAATATTCTTATTCTGTATTATCACTGTCCTCAAGTTTTCCTTTTAACTTTATCAGAATTATTCTGGCATTATTTTCCACCACTTTTGTTGAGACTCATCCATATGTGCCCTGTCAGTAAGGCTCTGTATGCTCAATGCCAATGAGGTCATTTTAGGAAAAACACGTTTGGTAAAAAAAAAAAGACATTCCATACATTGCCGATTTGTCAGAAACCAGGCCTAGAATGTCCTCTATTCCACCTGCCATATGGAGTTGTTGTTTCATTTAAAACATTTGAGTGAGGAATGCTGGATTAGTTGGGTCTGGCTAAAATATCAATCTGCTTCATCTTTGATATTTCTACCATTTCCACTTTGTGCTTTGGACGTTCACAGAACTCTTGACCTGGGTTTAGATCAATGAACGCATGAGGGAGATACGTCTCTCTGTACTAAAAGTACTTTTATGTGAAATTGTTCTAGGAAGGAGTGGTAATGCTTCTAGGTAGAATACCATGGGCTAAAGTCAGGTATCTATGCTATTATAGGATAATACGAAATAGGATATCAAGGGCAAGAATGGAAAAATCATCTCCAATTGTATATGATGTCTTCCTTAGCATGAAATATTGCTCTGTCTTTGGATATTACTACTTATTAATCAATAACTGGGATTAGGTAACTGTTTTCAGTTGGACTAATGATATGTTAAGGCACATATTCTTGGACAGGGTATCTTTTCTTAAACAAAGACTTGGTTTTCCGGGGTTACAGAGCTTTGTACCTGAGAAAATGTTCAACAGGAATACAGTAGAATATTTATAGCAAATATATCATTTCTGTTTACAGGTATGAGACCA
Organism: Panulirus ornatus; assembly: GCF_036320965.1. Taxonomy (NCBI): domain Eukaryota; kingdom Metazoa; phylum Arthropoda; class Malacostraca; order Decapoda; family Palinuridae; genus Panulirus; species Panulirus ornatus. The sequence continues at coordinate 6,760,914 of NC_092284.1, forward strand.
TCTCTGTAGAATTGGAACAGTTGTTAAATGCCCTTACTGAAGTTAATGAAAGAATGAACAGTTGCCCTCTCGGATCATCTGTTGCCACCATACATACCTTGCAACGCCACCGTGACATTCTTCAGGTAAATTACTTATAGTCGTACGTCAGTCAGTCAGTTGCTTAGTTTTGCACATACCATAACTTGTTTGATAACAGGGTAGCCATGCAAAATCAGTTAAGAGCCCTACAGTCATGTCAGTTTACTGTATATTTCTCCTTAATGTGCATGTGTATTTCCTTCTCCTATAGGTAATAGTAGGTTGCAGACTTTTGGCACCCAGAGAAGAACTATTCTCCAAATTAAGGAATGTTAGATTGAAAAAATTAGGAAAAATGAATTTTTGCTAGGGATTAATTCACCATAATGTGAAAAGACATAAAACATCAAAAAAGGGAAAACCTTTCATATATTTTATAATTCTTTTCTCACTGGATAGTTTTCTCACATTTAGTGAACCTGGTTATGAGCCTCTTTCTGCCATGTAGATGTCATCACAGGGGCTGCATATCGCTACTTTCCATCAAAATTGCAATTTTTTTTTCATAAGTTGCCAATTGTTTATGTTTTCGGCTGCCAGATGCACTCCATGCAGATTCTTCCACCATCATGTTTTTAGGGTAACTGCTAGCAGTGAAATTTCTTAGGGTGCTTTATTACTCCAGGTGACATACGGCATCTACATATGACCTATGGCTTCTTCTGGGGATTTGAAATAGTGCAGGAAGCATCAGCACATGCCTAATATGATGCATGACTTTGGTTCCAAGTATATCATGTATGTGTGTAGGACTGAAGAGGTTAGATCACATCCTGTAATGTTATTAGCTTCATTTACATGGGACTTTTTGTCATTAGTTTTTTAATCGTGTATATTTGTATAATCTCACTTGTTCAGTAATGAAATTTCATTGTTCCAAAACTCATACTGAATCATCTTTCATGGTTATATATTTTTTGTTCATTTTTCATGGGTGACTTGCTTGGGATTTAATATTATTCCCTTGATTTCACCTTCCGTTAGTTGGTGAACAACTGGGTCATCATGGTCTGCATTCATGCAGTCTTCAGTGGAAAATCACACTAGACCATATAACATTCAAAAGTGGCTTGGGTATAAATATGTCAGTAGGCATTTCAGTTTGTTGTACCACAGAAAGTGGGAATGTCTTAGACTAGTCTTGCACACCAAGCAAATGAAGTGGTGATGCTGTGACTTCCTGGTTTAGTTCCAACTTTTGTGGCATTTCTGGTTTTTTGGTGGTTAGTTTCCAGTTAGTATAGACAGTGAATCTGTAGTACCCTCTGCTGTATTTCTGTATATCAATACAGTATATCTTTATTTCTTGTACTGGAAACAAGCACAGCTTCATATGCTTTCACTCAAAGAAGATTTTTGCCATCAGATTGTGAATGAATATTTCAAGTTTGTGTGAGTATAGAATGTAAGTATAGTGCAGTTAGTGTAGTATGGGTAATAGTAAGTATTTAGCATATCCTGTGTTGCTTTAAATTCAGGAAATAGCTCTGTAAATATGGTGTGTTTTTGTAGTAAAATTACTATGTCATTTCCAACAGGATTACACACATGAATTTCAGCGTACTAACAATGCCATAAAATCAAGAAGAGAGCGTGAGCAGTTGCTTGGAAGTGGCAGAAACAATGGCAAGACTCTAGCTGGCCTTTCACGACGAGATCTGTACCTCAAAGAGAGTGAACATTTGGCGAACTCAGAAGGAATGATAGATGAACAAATTACCATTGCTGTTGAAACGAGAGATCATCTCAAGAGCCAGCGAGAAGCTTTCAAGATGATCCAAACTAAAGTGAATGATCTCTCTAACAGATTCCCTCTAATTAACACGCTCATGACAAAAATCAATATTCGTAAAAGGCGTGACAGTCTCATTATTGGCACTGTTGTGGGATTATGTCTAACTTTCATGCTTTGGTGGATGTTTTTCTAACAGGTGTGCTATTGATTTAATATCCATGTAAGAGTGAAGAATGTTAATGAAATATTTTTATTATTACCCTATTGTCATTTGATGCTTTGAGCATGGATATACAAATTGTGAATATTATATATTACTAGTTGTAACCTATTTACTATCATGTTTATCATCTTGCTGTATATAGCTGATACAAAGCTTTTTGGTAATGTTATTCCTAAATATATATTTATAGGAGTATGATTTACAGCATTTTTATGCATAAATATGCTAATACAAGGTTTTATTTGTTTCTTTACTTCACCATATATGAACTTGTAGTTTGATTTCAAGTAGTGCTTTATTTTTGCATGTTTGCTAATAAAAGGATATTGATTTTTATCCAGCCGCTTCCAGGTTAGACTATAACCACCAATGTGCTGTAAATTGATGAGATGATTGTATTCAGCCTAAAAAATAACTGCCATGGAATGATAGTATCCACACATTACCTACAATTTTAGATCATTATTGCATCTTTTCACATTTGTGATTTGTATTTACTCTGTTATTTTTTCACATATTTGTGCCAGAAATGATTTATACAGTTACACTGTAAACAGATTGTAAAAATGCACCAAATTGCACCTTTATTGTGGATGCATAATTTTTCTTTTTTGTGGAAGAAAATCAATGGCAAAATATTTACTTTTAAATGATAAAATTGTGTACTGTAATTATGGGACAGAACGGAAACTGATGAACTTGCAGTTTATGTGGAGTCTTATTAATTTATGACAAAAATTTGCTATTTATGCTGCATGACTAAATTTAGTTCGAGATACAGTGGGCCAAGAAAGATGATCTAGTCATCGCAAGCTTTTCTTTTCCATAGTGAACAGATGCATCATTCCTCGTGGTGGAAAATAGCAAAAGACATAACACAGTATTCACACGAAACTTGAATGTGTTATTCTCATGTTGATTTTGGGAGATCTGTGCCCATGATCAGAAGATATTACTACAAGGAAAGTTTCTTTACATTTAAACCTTTCATCCTTAACCATTTCTGAGGAATCTTGGCAATATCTGGAATATTAACCCCTTACCTCCTCCAGATGTAAATCTATGCAAGAGGAGTGACTGCTCTACATTTCAATAAATGCAGTGAGCTTTGTGCCTCTATTTCAAGGCTGCCCACGGGACCAGAGTTGTTGCTGAGTTGGCACACATAATTTCTCTCCACAATCAGTCAACCTCTAACCCTCCCAATGACAGCACATTCTCATAAGTTTTCTAGGAAGGAAACTGAGTGGCATTTTGCCAGATAAAGAGGATCAGTCAGAAGATGATCTGATGTTATGGACTCTGACTCCTCCAGTATTCGTAATTGATCAACATGAGGCAGGAGAAGGTGTTTCTACCATAAGGGGATGTACTGTTGCCAGCACCAGCCAGACTTGACATCATTGTCTGGTGGAATTTGTGATTATAAAAACTTTTATATCATATTAAAGGAAATAATCAATGATTGACATTGATTACAACAAGAAAAGGTAAATTATGTATATATAAAAACAATTATCAGTGATAAGTTTTCTAAAGTAGGTGAAATAAACAGTAAAACATGCATTTGCAACTCACTTGACACTCAGGCCTTAGTCCCCTGCTTTTCACCACATTATTCTGAAAAGATTTAAAAACAAACATTATCAGAGTTTTTTTTCATTCATTATTATGTGAATATCCTTAAAGTTGTATGGTTACATACATTATCAAAACTACTTAAAAACTGTGATTAATGGATATGGAAAGAAAACCTAAGAGAAGGTTAAACCAAGTGTGTCATAGACACTTACAAGTTTGCATAACACCAAGGTATTTCAGCCTTACTTGGCAGCCAACATCAGCTGATATTGTCGTGGGACACAGCGGCTGACATCAACTGATGTGCCAATTTTCCCACTTTCCTTTAGATATCCAGGTGACATATCATACTATTAAAAACCTACAAGTGTCTCTTTTGCTCGTAATGTGTAGGAAAAATTCCTGTTCTTACCAATATGCCTACAGTGACTGTAAGTGTATGGCCATCATCCTGAAGGGTGTGCCTACTTGCTGACCATGCAAAAAATATGTAGATTCAGAGGTCACAGTAGTGGGCTTATTGGCATGTTTGAGGTCAAAAATTTGCAAAATGTACCCAAATTTTGATCTCTCCAGCAGACAAAATATGTCAGAGAAGCTGGGGAAGAAACACCGAAACATATATAATTCTAGATTAAGGACATACCTCCTTGAAGACAGTTAAGTTCATCTTCTTATTCTACCAATGATAGTCCAAAAGTCATAGTCAGAAGCCACGTATAGTAATAATTAATGGCAGATTGAGGCACCATTCTATAATACAGGGCAGTGCATGCCATTCTTTGTAGGGCATAAAATCATGACACCATAATTTCAAGTTATGACCTCCAGAATTGAACCCCAGGGAGTCATAACTCCAGCCTTCAAAAAGTTAGTGAAACCTCCAAGGACTATTATACTACTGTAGTTATTAGGAGGATATGTGTTTATTTATAAGGGACTATAAAAAAAAATGAGAAATATGAAGAAATGAATGAATTAGTGATTTTATCAGGATCATACAAGGAGGAGGGAGGCATCCCCTTTGAGTGCATGCTTGTTGAAGAAATTATGCAACACCTGCAATTAATTTTCATGTAAGCTTGGAGCAATTGAGGACTTCAGTCAAGATGGTAGATAAAGAGCTAGAATATTGCCAAAGACAAAAAATGCTTGCAGTATCCTTCCCACATGTGCCAGCTACTTGCTTTCCCCACACTCATTGTATTACTAATTGAATGTAATATTTCTGAATTTTATCAAGTTCTTCACCATGAATATTGTATTTTATGTATAAAATGAGAGTCTGAAATTAAGTTCAAGATGAAAAAAGAATCAGATCTTTGATTATTGTCCCTAAATGTTCTGGCTAATCTCCCTCACACTGATTTAGAGCATGAATGGTGTTAAATTTCTAGATAAAGTCATATTATATATCACCAAAGCTTTGCCTGTGTAGGACATGGAAGAACATAATCAAATCTTCTGAACTGAGAGAAAGACTTATTATTTCCATGCTTCCCATCAGGAATTGTCAAAATGTGTTTTCCATACCCATCTTTTTTCCTCATTTAGCAGTGGAACACGTCAATACAAAATTAACATTATAAGTTTTGCCTTTATTCTTTTATTTTTGAATGCAAATCTGTCATTTCTTAAAGGAATTTTGATCTATTTTTTTCATACACGGTAATGGACTTTCCAGTGCATGACTGCCATTTAGGGGTTAAAACCTGGCATGCCACTACCATACAAGTTTATTGTTCTTCATGACTTGTTGTTATCCTCCAGTTTTATTTTCTTCAGTTCTGCTTGGAGATTTAATCCTCCTTTAATATTGCATTTACGATTAATCAACGTGGTCTCCTGAATGACATGTTTGACAGCACCTGGTATGACAAAAAAAGGTGGAGATGACATTTCTTTGTTTTTATAAAGCTTGTTTTCAGGATGTGCTCCAATTTCATTCTCAGGCACAGTGTTAGTGGTAAATAATGTGAATATATTCAAAAATATTTTGCCTTTCAGACTGATTCAGGCTAATGGAGACTGACTGGCAAGTGTTGGGAGGGATATTTAGGGGAGTTTATCTTTTTCTATACTATCTATACTATCTCTGACCCCTTTTCCATTCTGGAACTCCCTCAAGGGGCTGGTGGCCACAGCAATAAAGTTTCCATAACAAGTGAACTCCAGTGCCGCTTCTTAGCCTTTAGTGCCTCACCCTTAACAGGCCACTGGCAGATGGCAAGTCTAGTGCAGTGTTTGAAGAGACTCCTACCAAATGTTCCGAGTGACTGCTCCAACCTAATGCTTGTGCCTAATGTTCCTACTGACTACAGCTAGATAATATATCTACATAATGCTCCTACCTAAACAAATGGAAGACATAAATATCATACATAGGCAGTGCTGGTGGTGAATAACAAATATTATACCTTTGTCATTACAAATAAGTTCAATTACATCCAGTGGCTGTCACATATGAGTGGGGGGACTATTTCTTAAGATAGCTTTTTAACAATTATCTGTTACTTTTAAGTTTTCTATCAGCCCAACATTATGTAAAGAGAAAATTCGGTGCAGTTTTTACATAATATTCACAAGCACAAGGTTAGTGGGAATGCTGCCTTGTAGGCCTCTTTCCTCTTTATTTAATCCTACTACAATCACCCCGTTAAGTCATTTATTTACTTGCTTTTCTGATGTCTTTATTCTTAATTTTACTTAACAACTGAGACATATCATAGTGTTCCTCCTAATAATTAAGTCATTCAACAGTCTATGCATTTGCTGCAACTATCAAACATTATATCATGACCCATCTCCCAGGGACATACACTGTCAAGGATATGGTTGGGATCAGGGTTTTAGCAGTGGTCGTAATGTTCTTCATTACTGTTCCATAACCAGGATAATTGGGATGATAAAGGCAGGGATCATGGTTTTTCCCTCTGTTTTCAGAATTCATGAACCAGTGGATGGATACTTTGTACAAATTTTACCCACCACTAGACAATTTGTTGTGAAGTCACCCCACAGGAATGTGTCATGTTCCATCCTCATGGATGATATTTAAGTTGATCTTGCAAAATTTTTGTTTAGCCCATCATCAGGCTGTGCTACTGCTACTACTTCTCTCTGCCTTCAACATCACAGCTGTGAGTGTACTTATACACAAATGTTAATTGACAATGGACATAGAACTGCATTCTGTGTCATACACAAATAAATGCATTATTTCTGTTTATTTTTCATTCATAAGAATAATGGATTCCTTGTGTCTTCAATCATTATAGGGTAATTGAGATAGCTCGGTGGATTCCTTGTGTCTTCAATCATTATAGGGTAATTGAGATGGCTCGGCTTCAAAAATTGCACATAGAATACCAACATGGGTAGGTAGCAATTGGTAGGGAGCCACTGACCAGGGGGATACATTACCAGTACAACCCACCCAGGTATTAGGGTGGTTAATGATGTCTGCACAGTGAGCCAGTACTTCAGTGGCTGTCAAGATGCACGTGTATTTTCTTTTTGCCTCACCCACAGGTGGACTACTGGCATTCTGTCTATAAACATACAATCTCTCCTTATCACACATAACACTTGACAGCACTTAAGTCGCACAATTTATTCTTTGTAACTAGATTTCCTGCAGCGAGTGCTACATGCTAGCCCTGCCTTGAGACAAAATGATAGGACTATGGGGTAGATGTAGTAGGTAGGAACATTAAACAGAAGCATTAGGTAGAAGTGGTTGGTAAAAGCATTGGATAGGAATATTAGATAAAATTACGTAACAGGTAGACACACAAGGTAGAAACACTTGGTCGGAACGTTAGGTAGGAACCTATGAAACCATTAGGCTAGTGGCCTGTTAAGGGTAAGGCATTAATAAGTGGTGCTGGAGTTCACCAGTTAAGGGGACATTTTTGTTGTGGCCATCCCCTTAAGGAAGTTTCTGACAGGAACAGGTAATGGAGATATAGATAGATAGATATCTGTTATATTTCATTTAACATGGTCTAGGTATTACGTGTCAGTGGAACAGTGCAGTCATGTTTATGCAAGATAATTTGTGCAGACCTTTAGCAATATAAAGTTTTAGCTAGGCCTATAGGATAAATTCATAGAAGAGTAGTAGTTGTTAGGCAAGCAATGACCAGGGAGGTATATTACCAGTACTACCCACCCAAGTATCGGAAGGATTAGTGACCTCTGCTTAGTAAGCCAGCACTTTTGTGGTTGTAAAGTTGCACTCCTCTAACCTAAGTAGCTGTCTTTTCTTTCTGCCTCACTAACATGTGGATTGCTGGCAATCTGTCCACAAACATACAATCTCTCCTTGTCATATGTAACACTTGACAGCATTTAACTCGTGCAACTCATTCTTTGTAACTCTAGGTTTTCCTGCGGTGAGCACTGTGTGTTAGCCCTGCCTTTTGGCAAAATGGTAAGAGCAGTAAATAGAAGTAGTCATTAGGAACATTTAGGTAGGAGCATTAGGTAGAAGAGTTAGAAGTAGTCATTAGGAATATTAGGTAGGAGTCTCTGCAAACAGCACACTAGAATTTCTCTCTTCCAGTAATGTGTCAAGGATGAGGCACTAAAGGCTAAGAAGTGGCACTGGAGCTCTTCAGTTATGGAGACTCTGTTGCCATGTCCACTCCTTTGAGGGATTCCCGTTGGTACAGGCATGAGAGATATAGACATAAAATGAAGATATGAAAAGTATGTGCTATTAGGAAAGACATGGATGAAAGTCTATCATGATGGTTTGATCATTTAGAACATGAGATATTATAAGTTGGTTATGTATACGAGTACAGTTGAAGATACAAACACAAGGAGGAAAGTTGAAGCAGGAGGAAAAATAGGTAGATGCATAACACACAGAGGTAGAGGATCTCAGATGAAGATGCCAAAGAGACTGAATGTAGTAAAAACATGAGTCATACAGAGTTTGTGTGAGTGGAGAGATTTGATTTGCTCGACAAATATATATATATATATACGAATAAAGTGCATATGAACGCGCACCTTCATAGAATATACAAACCTCCAACAGCCAGGATCGAACCCGGGACCCCTGTGCTAGAGGCAGGCATTCTAACGCTAGGCTATGGGACTGTATAATGGGACACAATTATTCGAAATACTGAGTACTCGAATACCCTTCATCTCACAGGGGTCCCGGGTTATGTATGTTCTATGATAGATATATATATATATATATATATATATATATATATATATATATATATGTTATCCCTGCGGTTAGGGGTGAAAGAATACTTCCCACGTATTCCCTGCGTGTCGTAGAAGGCGACTAAAAGGGGAGGGAGCGGGTGGCTGGAAATCCTCCCCTCTCTTTTTTTTTTTTCCAAAAGAAGTAACAGAGAAGGGGGCCATGTTAGGATGTTCCCTCAAAGGCCCAGTCCTCTGTTCTTAACGCTACCTCGCTAACGCGGGAAATGGCGAATAGTTTGAAAAAAAAAAAAAATATATATATGTGTGTGTGTGTGTGTGTGTGTGTGTGTGCAGAGCAAAAAAGGTAATAACCATTCATACAGTTGTGTAAGTTCATGTTCTACTTGCTGTGCACAGATAGAGGATGTACACAAGTGATTTGAGAGGCTGTATGTAATCTGATCCTTCCTATGGAATTTGGAGTGAAATGATCGTAGAGTACATAACTACTTGTATGTAGCAGGATATTTTGTACTGAAGCTGGGATAGAGGATAGCGCCCACTCTGTAGTGAGGCAGGGCTAGAAGGGAGCACCCACTCTGTAGTGAGGCTGGGATAGAGGATAGCACCCACTCCGTAGTGAGGCTGGGATAGAAGGGAGCGCCCACTCTGTAGTGAGGCTGGGATAGAAGGGAGCGCCCACTCTGTAGTGAGGCTGGGATAGAAGGGAGAACCCACTCTGTAGTGAGGCTGGGATAGAAGGGAGCACCCACTCTGTAGTGAGGCTGGGATAGAAGGGAGCGCCCACTCTGTAGTGAGGCTGGGCTAGAAGGGAGCACCCACTCTGTAGTGAGGCTGGGCTAGAAGGGAGCACCCACTCTGTAGTGAGGCTGGAATAGAAGGAAGCGCCCACTCTGTAGTGAGGCTGGGATAGAAGGGAGCGCCCACTCTGTAGTGAGGCTGGGATAGAAGGTAGAACCCACTCTGTAGTGAGGCTGGGATAGAAGGGAGCACCCACTCTGTAGTGAGGCTGGGATAGAAGGGAGCACCCACTCTGTAGTGAGGCTGGGATAGAAGGGAGCACCCACTCTGTAGTGAGGCTGGGATAGAAGGTAGAACCCACTCTGTAGTGAGGCTGGGATAGAAGGGAGCACCCACTCTGTAGTGAGGCTGGGATAGAAGGTAGAACCCACTCTGTAGTGAGGCTGGGATAGAAGGGAGCGCCCACTCTGTAGTGAGGCTGGGATAGAAGGGAGCACCCACTCTGTAGTGAGGCTGGGATAGAAGGGAGCACCCACTCTGTAGTGAGGCTGGGATAGAAGGAAGCGCCCACTCTGTAGTGAGGCTGGGATAGAAGGGAGCGCCCACTCTGTAGTGAGGCTGGGATAGAGGATAGCACCCACTCTGTAGTGAGGCTGGGATAGAAGGGAGCGCCCACTCTGTAGTGAGGCTGGGATAGAGGATAGCACCCACTCTGTAGTGAGGCTGGGATAGAAGGGAGCACCCACTCTGTAGTGAGGCTGGGATAGAGGATAGCACCCACTCTGTAGTGAGGCTGGGATAGAAGGGAGCACCCACTCTGTAGTGAGGCTGGGATAGAAGGGAGCGCCCACTCTGTAGTGAGGCTGGGATAGAAGGGAGCACCCACTCTGTAGTGAGGCTGGGATAGAGGATAGCACCCACTCTGTAGTGAGGCTGGGATAGAAGGGAGCGCCCACTCTGTAGTGAGGCTGGGATAGAAGGGAGCACCCACTCTGTAGTGAGGCTGGGATAGAGGATAGCACCCACTCTGTAGTGAGGCTGGGATAGAAGGGAGCACCCACTCTGTAGTGAGGCTGGGATAGAGGATAGCACCCACTCTGTAGTGAGGCTGGGATAGAAGGGAGCACCCACTCTGTAGTGAGGCTGGGATAGAAGGGAGCACCCACTTTGTAGTGAGGCTGGGATAGAAGGGAGCACCCACTCTGTAGTGAGGCTGGGATAGAAGGGAGCACCCACTTTGTAGTGAGGCTGGGATAGAAGGGAGAGCCCACTCTGTAGTGAGGCTGGGATAGAAGGGAGCGCCCACTCTGTAGTGAGGCTGGGATAGAAGGGAGCGCCCACTCTGTAGTGAGGCTGGGATAGAAGGGAGCACCCACTCTGTAGTGAGGCTGGGATAGAAGGGAGAGCCCACTCTGTAGTGAGGCTGGGATAGAAGGGAGCGCCCACTCTGTAGTGAGGCTGGGATAGAAGGTAGAACCCACTCTGTAGTGAGGCTGGGATAGAAGGTAGAACCCACTCTGTAGTGAGGCTGGGATAGAAGGGAGCGCCCACTCTGTAGTGAGGCTGGGATAGAAGGGAGCACCCACTCTGTAGTGAGGCTGGGATAGAAGGGAGAGCCCACTCTGTAGTGAGGCTGGGATAGAAGGGAGCGCCCACTCTGTAGTGAGGCTGGGATAGAAGGGAGCACCCACTCTGTAGTGAGGCTGGGATAGAAGGGAGCGCCCACTCTGTAGTGAGGCTGGGATAGAAGGGAGCACCCACTCTGTAGTGAGGCTGGGATAGAGGATAGCACCCACTCTGTAGTGAGGCTGGGATAGAAGGGAGCACCCACTCTGTAGTGAGGCTGGGATAGAAGGGAGCACCCACTCTGTAGTGAGGCTGGGATAGAAGGGAGCACCCACTCTGTAGTGAGGCTGGGATAGAAGGGAGCACCCACTCTGTAGTGAGGCTGGGATAGAAGGGAGCACCCACTCTGTAGTGAGGCTGGGATAGAAGGGAGCGCCCACTCTGTAGTGAGGCTGGGATAGAAGGGAGCACCCACTCTGTAGTGAGGCTGGGATAGAAGGGAGCACCCACTCTGTAGTGAGGCTGGGATAGAAGGGAGCGCCCACTCTGTAGTGAGGCTGGGATAGAAGGGAGCGCCCACTCTGTAGTGAGGCTGGGATAGAAGGGAGCACCCACTCTGTAGTGAGGCTGGGATAGAAGGGAGAGCCCACTCTGTAGTGAGGCTGGGATAGAAGGGAGCGCCCACTCTGTAGTGAGGCTGGGATAGAAGGGAGCACCCACTCTGTAGTGAGGCTGGGATAGAAGGGAGCACCCACTCTGTAGTGAGGCTGGGATAGAAGGGAGCGCCCACTCTGTAGTGAGGCTGGGATAGAAGGGAGCACCCACTCTGTAGTGAGGCTGGGATAGAAGGGAGCACCCACTCTGTAGTGAGGCTGGGATAGAAGGGAGCCCCACTCTGTAGTGAGGCTGGGATAGAAGGGAGCACCCACTCTGTAGTGAGGCTGGGATAGAAGGGAGCGCCCACTCTGTAGTGAGCTGGATAGAAGGGAGCACCATCTGTAGTGAGCTGGGATAGGGAGCACCCACTCTGTAGTGAGGCTGGGATAGAAGGGAGCACCCACTCTGTAGTGAGGCTGGGATAGAAGGGAGCACCCACTCTGTAGTGAGGCTGGGATAGAAGGGAGCAGCCCACTCTGTAGTGAGGCTGGGATAGAAGGGAGCGCCCACTCTGTAGTGAGGCTGGGATAGAAGGGAGCACCCACTCTGTAGTGAGGCTGGGATAGAAGGGAGCACCCACTCTGTAGTGAGGCTGGGATAGAAGGGAGCGCCCACTCTGTAGTGAGGCTGGATAGAAGGGAGCACCCACTCTGTAGTGAGGCTGGGATAGAAGGGAGCACCCACTCTGTAGTGAGGCTGGGATAGAAGGGAGCGCCCACTCTGTAGTGAGGCTGGGATAGAAGGGAGCACCCACTCTGTAGTGAGGCTGGGATAGAAGGGAGCGCCCACTCTGTAGTGAGGCTGGAGCTAGAAGGGAGCACCCACTCTGTAGTGAGGCTGGGATAGAAGGGAGCACCCACTCTGTAGTGAGGCTGGGATAGAGGAAGCACCCACTCTGTAGTGAGGCTGGGATAGAAGGGAGCACCCACTCTGTAGTGAGGCTGGGATAGAAGGGAGCACCCACTCTGTAGTGAGGCTGGGATAGAAGGGAGCACCCACTCTGTAGTGAGGCTGGGATAGAAGGGAGAGCCCACTCTGTAGTGAGGCTGGGATAGAAGGGAGCGCCCACTCTGTAGTGAGGCTGGGATAGAAGGGAGCACCCACTCTGTAGTGAGGCTGGGATAGAAGGGAGCACCCACTCTGTAGTGAGGCTGGGATAGAAGGGAGCGCCCACTCTGTAGTGAGGCTGGGATAGAAGGGAGCGCCCACTCTGTAGTGAGGCTGGGATAGAAGGGAGCACCCACTCTGTAGTGAGGCTGGGATAGAAGGGAGCACCCACTCTGTAGTGAGGCTGGGATAGAAGGGAGCGCCCACTCTGTAGTGAGGCTGGGATAGAAGGGAGCGCCCACTCTGTAGTGAGGCTGGGATAGAAGGGAGAGCCCACTCTGTAGTGAGGCTGGGATAGAAGGGAGCACCCACTCTGTAGTGAGGCTGGGATAGAAGGGAGCACCCACTCTGTAGTGAGGCTGAGCTAGAAGGGAGCACCCACTCTGTAGTGAGGCTGGGATAGAAGGGAGCGCCCACTCTGTAGTGAGGCTGAGCTAGAAGGGAGCACCCACTCTGTAGTGAGGCTGGGATAGAAGGGAGCACCCACTCTGTAGTGAGGCTGGAATAGAAGGGAGCACCCACTCTGTAGTGAGGCTGGGATAGAGGATAGCACCCACTCTGTAGTGAGGCTGGGATAGAAGGGAGCACCCACTCTGTAGTGAGGCTGGGATAGAAGGGAGCACCCACTCTGTAGTGAGGCTGGGATAGAAGGGAGCACCCACTCTGTAGTGAGGCTGGGATAGAAGGGAGCGCCCACTCTGTAGTGAGGCAGGGCTAGAAGGGAGAGCCCACTCTGTAGTGAGGCTGGGATAGAAGGGAGCACCCACTCTGTAGTGAGGCTGGGATAGAAGGGAGCACCCACTCTGTAGTGAGGCTGGGATAGAAGGGAGCACCCACTCTGTAGTGAGGCTGGGATAGAAGGGAGCACCCACTCTGTAGTGAGGCTGGAATAGAAGGGAGCACCCACTCTGTAGTGAGGCTGGGATAGAGGATAGCACCCACTCTGTAGTGAGGCTGGGATAGAAGGGAGCACCCACTCTGTAGTGAGGCTGGGATAGAAGGGAGCACCCACTCTGTAGTGAGGCTGGGATAGAAGGGAGCACCCACTCTGTAGTGAGGCTGGGATAGAAGGGAGCACCCACTCTGTAGTGAGGCTGGGATAGAAGGGAGCACCCACTCTGTAGTGAGGCTGGAATAGAAGGGAGCACCCACTCTGTAGTGAGGCTGGGATAGAGGATAGCACCCACTCTGTAGTGAGGCTGGGATAGAAGGGAGCACCCACTCTGTAGTGAGGCTGGGATAGAAGGGAGCACCCACTCTGTAGTGAGGCTGGGATAGAAGGGAGCACCCACTCTGTAGTGAGGCTGGGATAGAAGGGAGCGCCCACTCTGTAGTGAGGCAGGGCTAGAAGGGAGAGCCCACTCTGTAGTGAGGCTGGGATAGAAGGGAGCACCCACTCTGTAGTGAGGCTGGGATAGAAGGGAGCGCCCACTCTGTAGTGAGGCTGGGATAGAAGGGAGCACCCACTCTGTAGTGAGGCTGGGATAGAAGGGAGCACCCACTCTGTAGTGAGGCTGGGATAGAAGGGAGCGCCCACTCTGTAGTGAGGCTGGGATAGAAGGGAGCGCCCACTCTGTAGTGAGGCTGGGATAGAAGGGAGAGCCCACTCTGTAGTGAGGCTGGGATAGAAGGGAGCACCCACTCTGTAGTGAGGCTGGGATAGAAGGGAGCACCCACTCTGTAGTGAGGCTGAGCTAGAAGGGAGCACCCACTCTGTAGTGAGGCTGGGATAGAAGGGAGCGCCCACTCTGTAGTGAGGCTGAGCTAGAAGGGAGCACCCACTCTGTAGTGAGGCTGGAATAGAAGGGAGCACCCACTCTGTAGTGAGGCTGGGATAGAGGATAGCACCCACTCTGTAGTGAGGCTGGGATAGAAGGGAGCACCCACTCTGTAGTGAGGCTGGGATAGAAGGGAGCACCCACTCTGTAGTGAGGCTGGGATAGAAGGGAGCACCCACTCTGTAGTGAGGCTGGGATAGAAGATAGCACCCACTCTGTAGTGAGGCTGGGATAGAGGATAGCGCCCACTCTGTAGTGAGGCTGGGATAGAAGGGAGCACCCACTCTGTAGTGAGGCTGGGATAGAAGGGAGCACCCACTTTGTAGTGAGGCTGGGATAGAAGATAGCACCCACTCTGTAGTGAGGCTGGGATAGAGGATAGCACCCACTCTGTAGTGAGGCTGGGATAGAAGGGAGCACCCACTCTGTAGTGAGGCTGGGATAGAAGGGAGCACCCACTCTGTAGTGAGGCTGGGATAGAAGGGAGCGCCCACTCTGTAGTGAGGCTGGGATAGAAGGGAGAACCCACTCTGTAGTGAGGCTGGGATAGAAGGGAGAACCCACTCTGTAGTGAGGCTGGGATAGAAGGGAGCGCCCACTCTGTGGTGAGGCTGGGATAGAAGGGAGAACCCACTCTGTAGTGAGGCTGGGATAGAAGGGAGCACCCACTCTGTAGTGAGGCTGGGATAGAGGATAGCACCCACTCTGTAGTGAGGCTGGGATAGAAGGGAGCGCCCACTCTGTAGTGAGGCTGGGATAGAGGATAGCACCCACTCTGTAGTGAGGCTGGGATAGAAGGGAGCACCCACTTTGTAGTGAGGCTGGGATAGAAGATAGCACCCACTCTGTAGTGAGGCTGGGATAGAAGGGAGCGCCCACTCTGTAGTGAGGCTGGGATAGAAGGGAGAACCCACTCTGTAGTGAGGCTGGGATAGAAGGGAGAACCCACTCTGTAGTGAGGCTGGGATAGAAGGGAGCGCCCACTCTGTGGTGAGGCTGGGCTAGAAGGGAGCGTCCACTCTGTAGTGAGGCTGGGATAGAAGGGAGAACCCACTCTGTAGTGAGGCTGGGATAGAAGGGAGCACCCACTCTGTAGTGAGGCTGGGATAGAAGGGAGCACCCACTCTGTAGTGAGGCTGGGATAGAAGGGAGCGCCCATTCTGTAGTGAGGCTGGGATAGAAGGGAGCACCCACTCTGTAGTGAGGCTGGGATAGAAGGGAGAACCCACTCTGTAGTACAGAGTCTGTCATGAATTACTTTGGACCCATCAGTTACATACCTACATATGAGTACTTAAGAATTTCCCCAAGGCAGGATGAGTGTACAGAATGCCATATACATGTTGTAAAAATGCATGTGACAAGTTTTAGAGATAGATAGAACCTTATTAGCTATTAACAGATATCTTTTATGTTTAGTTGAAGATACAGAAAAATGAAGGTCCTTCTTTTTTGTATTTTAACTTAGTGAATTTTGCCTGCTTGGCCTCATTTCTACTTCGTATCCACAGGGTATGGAAGAAGTATTCTAATGCCATAGCCAACTTATATTAAAGTTTATCTGTCAGCCACTGTCAAGCTGACTTAAGAAGTGAACTTTGAAATTAGTGATTAGCTTTCCTGTTGTGGATTGAACTAACATATTAAGAGATGCTAGAGGTGCTCCCCTACTTACGATCGTTCGACTTACGATATTTCGACATTACGATGGTGCGATAGCGATACGCATTCAGTAGAAACTGTACTTTGAATTTTGATCTTTTCCCTGGCTTGCTATATGCGGTACGATACTCTGTGATGCTGGGCAGCGAGCAGCAGTTTGTAATCACTCAAGCGACCTCAATTTTTTTCTTTTAGATCTCGTGTTTTGTGTTTCTGCATCCTGTCATGTTTACAAAACGCCCACCACTGTCTCTCCCTCTGCCTCTGGTGAGAAGAGCAAGGCAAATTATTCATGAAATGAAAGATAAATCCATGGCATGAAGGCAGTAATGATCATCATCACACGTTCAGTTACGACTTTGGCATCCAGTTAGGCCCTTCGCAATCGATGGATAAAATGGAAAAATGACTTAATTCACGTGGATGGGAAGACCAGATACAGAAGGGCGTACCGCTTAGCCTACTAATGATCCAAGCGAAGGCAAGATGTCTTTTTAATACGTTAAAACACTTTGCCGATGATCGTACGTAAGTGTGTGCGAACTGGTGGTTCCAACACTTCAAAAGGCGACGTAATTTTCCTCATGTAAAGGTTTAGCGATGAGGCACCAAGTGCTAATACAGGAAGTGTCGAAGCTTTTTAAGGAAGGGCTGCATAATTGTGGATGAGAAATGGAAGTGTTTTGAGAAGGCTTAAGGTAGGCTAAGCTAAACTATGATGTTCGGTAGGGTATGTGTACAGTATTACATGTACTAGATGTATTTTCGACTTACGATGGGTTTATCGGAACGTAACTCCATCGTAAGTTGGGCAACAACTGTACAAGTATAAAAGTCATATGCATACTTAAGGGGTTTCTTCAATTTATGGACAAGTTGTGGCCCTAAGGACCCAAATCTAAATATATATATATAAAAAAAAAGATGGTTTTCCTTTAGTGTAATTAAATGAACAGTTTTTTCAGCAGTAAATTTCAGTCGCATCATGATAACTGATGAAATCAATGTATAACTTACATGGATATTCAAAAGAATATATAATAAAGGCTTATGAACCAGATATGTCAATGTAGAACAAGACATTCACAGAATTATATTAGAAAAACAAGAATGTACACTCAACAGACTTACACTTCATATGCAGTGGTCTCTAAATGTGGCTGGTTTGGATACTAGACCACAAGGCTTTGAGAGAACCACTGATAGCTTGCCCATGTATTCTACACCAAGACCAGACTCCTGAAACTTTAATCGTACTGATGTCCTCTTAGACTAAGTGTATGCGGTTATACTGGCAGTGGAAATTCACCTTTTGCTCAGGCCATATCATGTCAGAGAACGAGAAACAGTCCAGTTTCATTGACAAATGCTGTCCATGTTTACCTGTGGATCGTGTGTTTCTCTACATCTCAGTACTGATGTCCTCTTAGACTAACAGTGTATGTGGAAATTCACCTTTTGCTCAGGCAATATCATGTCAGAGAACGAGAAACAGTCCAGTTTCATTGACAAATGCTGTCCATGTTTACCTGTGGAGCGCCCGTTTCTCTACATCTCAGTACTGATGTCCTCTTAGACTAACAGTGTATGTGGAAATTCACCTTTTGCTCAGGCAATATCATGTCAAAGAACGAGAAACAGTCCAGTTTCATGAAGAAACTTCTCGCCCTCAAAGAAATTTGATCATTTTCCCTCTTCCAAGTGTAGTGCAGCCTTGAAGCTGATGGAGGAAGTTCATAATAAATTGTCGTGGCTGAAAAAAACCTTTTATGAAAACCTGTCAACATTGCTGACACTGACACGTTCATGGGCCTCTTGAGGTCGGGTCTGCATAGGTTTATATATCCTTGTTGCAGTAGTTGCTTTGCAAACCATCCAGCTGTTTACCCTCTCTTAGGAGACGGAGGATAAAGTGGGTAAATAAGATAAATTGGATTTGGACTCAGTTATCTGTGAACGTCTCAGTAAACATAAAGATAAATGTTGTGGCATTATCACAAGGGATTACACTCCTGAGCAATCATTTCTTCTAATCTAACCCCTTCGAATAGTATTTGCATCCAATAGCCATTGAAGAAAACATACCACGCTCTCAAAGTTACTATAGACAATATATATAAGGAAATCTTATCCCAAAGTGGTGATACAAGGACCAATGGTGGTGATGGAGGAAGAAGAGGACACTAAGACTGTCTCTGTCAATGTTATCCCTTGAATAATGTGATTCAACACCTGTTTCATGCAAGGTTCGAGACGTTTCTTAGACATTTTGACAAATGCTGTCCATGTTTACCTGTGGAGAGCGCCTCTTTCTCTCCATCTCAGTACAGCAATGTGAAGGATCGATATGGAGGACATTGGGGCAAGTTCTCGATTGGAATCCAAGATCCAAAGCCTTGTCTATGGGATCGGACACTTATGCTGACCCCTTGGTTGTGTGGTCTTTTGACACTTATGCTGACCCCTTGGTTGTGTGGTCTCTTGACACTTATGCTGACCCCTTGGTTGTGTGGTCTCTTGACACTTATGCTGACCCCTTGGTTGTGTGGTCTCTAGACACTTATGCTGACCCCTTGGTTGTGTGGTCTCTGACAGGACACTTATGCTGACCCCTTGGTTGTGTGGTCTCTTGACACTTATGCTGACCCCTTGGTTGTGTGGTCTCTAACACTTATGCTGACCCCTTGGTTGTGTGGTCTCTGACACTTATGCTGACCCCTTGGTTGTGTGGTCTCTGACACTTATGCTGACCCCTTGGTTGTGTGGTCTCTTAACACTTATGCTGACCCCTTGGTTGTGTGGTCTCTAACACATATGCTGACCCCTTGGTTGTGTGGTCTCTTAACACTTATGCTGACCCCTTGGTTGTGTGGTCTCTGACACTTATGCTGACCCCTTGGTTGTGTGGTCTCTTAACACTTATGCTGACCCCTTGGTTGTGTGGTCTCTGACACTTATGCTGACCCCTTGGTTGTGTGGTCTCTTGACACTTATGCTGACCCCTTGGTTGTGTGGTCTCTTAACACTTATGCTGACCCCTTGGTTGTGTGGTCTCTAACACTTATGCTGACCCCTTGGTTGTGTGGTTTCTGACACTTATGCTGACCCCTTGGTTGTGTGGTCTCTTGACACTTATGCTGACCCCTTGGTTGTGTGGTCTCTGACACTTATGCTGACCCCTTGGTTGTGTGGTCTCTGACACTTATGCTGACCCCTTGGTTGTGTGGTCTCTTGACACTTATGCTAACCCCCTTGGTTGTGTGGTCTCTAACACTTATGCTGACCCCTTGGTTGTGTGGTCTCTGACACTTATGCTAACCCCTTGGTTGTGTGGTCTCTTGACACTTATGCTAACCCCCTTGGTTGTGTGGTCTCTTGACACTTATGCTGACCCCTTGGTTGTGTGGTCTCTAACACTTATGCTGACCCCTTGGTTGTGTGGTCTCTGACACTTATGCTGACCCCTTGGTTGTGTGGTCTCTTAACACTTATGCTGACCCCTTGGTTGTGTGGTCTCTTGACACTTATGCTGACCCCTTGGTTGTGTGGTCTCTGACACTTATGCTGACCCCTTGGTTGTGTGGTCTCTGACACTTATGCTGACCCCTTGGTTGTGTGGTCTCTAACACTTATGCTGACCCCTTGGTTGTGTGGTCTCTGACACTTATGCTGACCCCTTGGTTGTGTGGTCTCTTAACACTTATGCTGACCCCTTGGTTGTGTGGTCTCTGACACTTATGCTGACCCCTTGGTTGTGTGGTCTCTTGACACTTATGCTGACCCCTTGGTTGTGTGGTCTCTAACACATATGCTGACCCCTTGGTTGTGTGGTCTCTAACACTTATGCTGACCCCTTGGTTGTGTGGTCTCTTAACACTTATGCTGACCCCTTGGTTGTGTGGTCTCTTGACACTTATGCTGACCCCTTGGTTGTGTGGTCTCTTGACACTTATGCTGACCCCTTGGTTGTGTGGTATGGGACAACCAGTCACAACTGTCCACTGGTTGTGGTGTTGTGACTCGCCTCAAAACCAACCATACTCAAGAGACCATTGCTATGGTTGTGGACCTATTCTCACAACTTATAACACTTGACAACAACCCAGACCAAAAACAACAAAGATATTCATATTTACTTTAGCCATTTATCTTAACAACATAACGAGCAATCTCACAATCACACATGCTTCTCCCTGTTTCCTGAAGGGGCCAACGAAACTAGCCAATTACAACACCCTAATAACTACCCCTTATTGGCCGAATGGGTGTAGGGTAGTTTAGCTAATAGTCTGCCAAAGGCCCCCCCAGAGATTTTCTTAACGACCCCCCCTATGTTGTTCACGTCCTCTACTCTACTCCTTTATTGTAACATTGTTCAATTATCATCCTTCCTCCCTTCTGAACATTTGGTTGTTTACATGTATGCAATAGTTTACTGATTTATATGATAGTTTCTACGTAAACAAAACTCCCTTCTGAACGTTTGGTTGTTTACATGTATGCAATAGTTTACTGATTTATATGATAGTTTCTACGTAAACAAAACTCCCTTCTGAACCTTTGAGTGTTTACATGTATGCAATAGTTTACTGATTTATATGATAGTTTCTACGTAAACAACCTACTGGATATAGAGTCTATATAAATTAGTCTCTCATCACTTCTCGTTTTCTTTGACGACTGAGGATTTCTGGTTCCATAACAAACAAAATGTATATAGTCAAACATGTACTCAACGACCAATCACTGGGACTACACCTTAATGACTGTATTGGGTTGTTAACGAGGCTTTTGCTAATTTTAATATCAATACTGCTCTATTTTCTTCTAATAATTGGGTGAAATGAGTCGTAGTGTTTATATCTAAACTGGCTATTTTGGCCCATCAACTACCAGGGTTAATTAGGTCGTTAAAATTTGCATCTTAACTACCGAGAGAAATAACGAGAATAGAAAACCAGATGAGGTGATGAACATAATGCTATGTTCTCTATATACATTTGGCCTCTGGGCCTCGGGTTAACCAAGGAACATAGCTATATACATTCGAACTTTTGATCACATTGCAATTTAAGATTATTCTATATTTATTTATTTATTTATTTATTTGAACCCATTGATGAAATGTTTATATTTTTAAATAAAAACTACATGAAGATGTTTGCTTCTCAGATAAGCTTAATTTACAGAAATACAAATTAAATTGGGAAATTAATTGCAATGTGAAACAACAAGCAATTAACACCAATTTTTTTAATGCAATACGCACATGTGACAACACTGGATAATGTAATACGCACATGTGACAACACTGGATAATGCAATACGCACATGTGACAACACTGGATAATGTAATACGCACATGTGACAACACTGGATAATGTAATACGCACATGTGACAACACTGGATAATGCAATACGCACATGTGACAACACTGGATAATGCAATACGCACATGTGACAACACTGGATAATGCAATACGCACATATGACAACACTGGATAATGTAATACGCACATGTGACAACACTGGATAATGTAATACGCACATGTGACAACACTGGATAATGCAATACGCACATGTATGTGCACAATACGCACATGTACATGCACAATACGCACATGTATATGCACAATACGCACATGTATATGCTCTATACGCACATGTATATGCACAATACGCACATATGGACTATACGCACATGTATATGCACGCACATAGAATTGAATACCACAGCATCTTTAAGTTATTAAAAAATTTTTCTTATGCTTTCTGATTTTCTGAGTATTATTCTACCATTAAGTGGCTGCTCAAACACCAGTTGTCCATATTTATCCATTTATTACATTCAAGCTTTCACTACCACAGAGGCATCATCAGAAGTCAACAAAACTTGGATATGATATCATTAACATAAACAAAATATTAAAAATAAAATCGGAAATAAACACAGCATATGGCACACAAAATCAGGAAAAAATAGTAAAAGCGAAACAAATTGACAATATCAAGACGGGTTGTATATAAGCTACAATCTAAATACAACACAAGGAAACAGAAGTATAGAAAACCTTACAGCTGAGGAAAAACATAGAACAATATTAAACGAGGTAGGAATATAGAAAAGCCATCACAAAATACATTAAATTGGGTCAAGCGAAACCATCATTGTCCTGATGTGGAGCTGAGGTCAGGTTGGCCTCGTCTGATTCTCTCTGACCTTCGTAATCCAAGACCGGGTTGGTCAGTGACGCGTTCCTCCTATCCAGAAATGGTGGACTTGGTAGTTTGTGGTTGGTCAATGACATGTCTCATCCGGCCTTTAAGGGCATTAGGTCTACGTCCTGATGTGGAGCTGAGGTCAGGTTGGCCTCGTCTGATTCTCTCTGACCTTCGCAACCCAAGACCGAGTTGGTCAGTGACGTGTTCCTCCTGTCCAAAAATGATGGACTTGGTAGCTTGTGGTGGGTCAGTGATGTGTTCCATCTATACTAAAGCTGCATTAGGTCTACGTCCTGTTGGCCGGCCATCAAAGAGGTGTATGACTGTGGTCATGTTTGCCTGGATGTTGATGACAGAGGCTTTCTCTCTGACGTGAATGGCTTCTAATATCTGTCGTCTCCTCCAATCACCACAACCAGTCATGATTGTGGTGTTGTTCACTATAATCTCCCTCGTTAGCCTCGTTCCATGCTTTTGTTCATGATGTTATTAGATTTCACCTTCTTGTAAGTGGGGTGAGAAGTGGCTCAGGGTGCAGGTTGTATGTCCAATGTAGTTTAGATGGTTGGGATGAAAGTCCCTAATATTACATCGGTACTCATATACCACAAAAGTGCGATTCAAACTTCCAGAGCGACCCACCATATTGTTGTTCATAACCTATTTAGTTTTGGGAATGTTGTGGTATATTATTATTAGATATCCTTGTCTTCATCACTGATATCCTTGTCTTCATCACTGATATCCTTGTCTTCATCACTGATATCCTTGTCTTCATCACTGATATCCTTGTCTTCATCACTGATATCCTTGTCTTCATCACTGATATCCTTGTCTTCACATTGATATCCTTGTCTTCATCACTGATATCCTTGCCTTCATCACTGATATCCTTGTCTTCATCACTGATATCCTTGTCTCCATCACTGATATCCTTGTCTCCATCACTGATATCCTTGTCTTCATCACTGATATCCTTGTCTTCATCACTGATATCCTTGTCTTCATCACTGATATCCTTGTCTTCATCACTGATATCCTTGTCTTCATCACTGATATCCTTGTCTCCATCACTGATATCCTTGTCTTCATCACTGATATCCTTGTCTCCATCACTGATATCCTTGTCTTCATCACTGATATCCTTGTCTCCATCACTGATATCCTTGTCTCCATCACTGATATCCTTGTCTCCATCACTGATATCCTTGTCTTCATCACTGATATCCTTGTCTTCATCACTGATATCCTTGTCTTCATCACTGATATCCTTGTCTTCATCACTGATATCCTTGTCTCCATCACTGATATCCTTGTCTCCATCACTGATATCCTTGTCTTCATCACTGATATCCTTGTCTTCATCACTGATATCCTTGTCTTCATCACTGATATCCTTGTCTTCATCACTGATATCCTTGTCTTCATCACTGATATCCTTGTCTCCATCACTGATATCCTTGTCTTCATCACTGATATCCTTGTCTTCATCACTGATATCCTTGTCTTCATCACTGATATCCTTGTCTCCATCACTGATATCCTTGTCTCCATCACTGATATCCTTGTCTTCACATTGATATCCTTGTCTTCATCACTGATATCCTTGTCTTCATCACTGATATCCTTGTCTTCATCACTGATATCCTTGTCTTCATCACTGATATCCTTGTCTCCATCACTGATATCCTTGTCTTCATCACTGATATCCTTGTCTCCATCACTGATATCCTTGTCTCCATCACTGATATCCTTGTCTTCACATTGATATCCTTGTCTTCATCACTGATATCCTTGTCTTCATCACTGATATCCTTGTCTTCATCACTGATATCCTTGTCTTCATCACTGATATCCTTGTCTCCATCACTGATATCCTTGTCTTCATCACTGATATCCTTGTCTTCATCACTGATATCCTTGTCTTCATCACTGATATCCTTGTCTTCATCACTGATATCCTTGTCTTCATCAATCACTTTGCAGTTTCTGGCCACAGTATCTCACACGACCTTCTCGTCCTATCGATATGTCGTCGTTAATGTGGTCCTGTAGTCAACTTTAATGCTGTCATATTGAATTTCTCTGTTTTGTTCAAGCATTTTGTTCACAATGGTATCAAAATCAGTATCTGAATATCCATTGTTGATTCACATTTGCCGGATACATCGAAGTTGCTGATGTCGAAGTTGCCAGGTTGAATTTAAACCACCTCGTTCGTCCAGGTAGTGTGAGTGGAGGGCGGCCCTAGACTTCGGCCCTCGTGGATGAGGGGTTGTTTGACCTACAGATGTTTAATAGAGTCGTTCGCTTTTGCCTCTCTTAACTACTCGTGGTGGCTGCCCCACACTCGATCTACAGGTCCTGGTCCACATGCGAGCTCCCAGCAATGGAGGTCACGAGTGCTTTGACCTCCATGTTAATGACCTGGTCATCTCTCAGGTCAATGAATGTTGGAGGACAGGAGTCTTCTACTAGCGAATTGATGGTTTGACGGTGTTGTTAAGTGTTTGGGCCAATCAGCGACCCCATGACGGTCTTGTTAAGTGTTTGGGCCAATCAACGACCCCATGACGGTGTTGTTAAGTGTTTGGGCCAATCAGCGACCCCATGACGGTGTTGTTAAGTGTTTGGGCCAATCAGCGACCCCATGACGGTGTTGTTAAGCGTTTGGGCCAATCAGCGACCCCATGACGGTGTTGTTAAGTGTCTGGGCCAATCAACGACCCTCATGATCTTTCCTCTGTTCTTCGTCGAAGATGTTGAAGCTGTGTCCTGAAGCCGAGAGGTTTTGGGTCAAACTGACCTCCAAAGACAGAGGCGGGTGTCGGCCCAGGGTCAACGCTCTTCCCTGAAGGGAGAGGTCCCTGTCTGGCCTCGCCATCCACGGCCTTTGGCCTCGTGGAGGGCCATCCACCGCCTCTGGCCTCGTGGAGGGCCATCCACCGCCTCTGGCCTCGTGGAAGGCCATCCACCGCCTCTGGCCTCGTGGAAGGCCATCCACCGCCTCTGGCCTCGTGGAGGGCCATCCACGGCCTCTGGCCTCGTGGAGGGTCATCCACCGCCTCTGGCCTCGTGGAGGGCCATCCAACGCCTCTGGCCTCGTGGAGCAGAGGGCCATCCACCGCCTCTGGCCTCGTGGAGGGCCATCCACCGCCTCTGGCCTCGTGAAAGGCCATCCACCGCCTCTGGCCTCGTGGAGGGCCATCCACCGCCTCTGGCCTCGTGGAGGGCCATCCACCGCCTCTGTGTTTACACTCCACATAAACTTCGTAATTGGTTGTTCTGATAATTCGCTTGTTAGCATGGTTTGTTTTGCTGTGTCTGTTGTGGTTGTGAAGAACTTCTGTGAAACCTGAGGACTTACACCACAAAATTGGGCAAGCACCACACAATATGGACTGGCGAGAATGAATTAAGATGATGAATAATAAAAAAAAAATGCATAAAAACCTATAGTTTTTTCCTTGAAAATACGAAAAAAATGAATTTTACTCGATATCTGATTTGCACTGGCGCTTAGTCTGTTTAATGTGATGTCTCCATGGTTGTTTAATTTGTTTATGGATGGGGTTGTTAGGGAGGTGAATGCAAGAGTTTTGGAAAGAGGGGCAAGTATGCAGTCTGTTGTGGATGAGAGAACTTGGGAAGTGAGTCAGTTGTTGTTCGCTGATGATACAGCGCTGGTGGCTGATTCGTGTGAGAAACTGCAGAAGCTGGTGACTGAGTTTGGTAAAGTGTGTGAAAGAAGAAAGCTAGGAGTCCTGAGGTTTTTCACTCCATCTTTCCACATCCAATTTGGTCTCCCACTTCTCCTCGTTCCCTCCACCTCCGACACATATATCCTCTTGGTCAATCTTTCCTCACTCATTCTCTCCATGTGCCCAAACCATTTCAAAACACCCTCTTCTGCTCTCTCAACCACGCTCTTTTTATTTCCACACATCTCTCTTACCCTTACGTTACTTACTCGATCAAACCACCTCACACCACACATTGTCCTCAAACATCTCATTTCCAGCACATCCACCTTCCTGCGCACAAGTCTATCCATAGCCCACGCCTCGCAACCATACAACATTGTTGGAACCACTATTCCTTCAAACATACCCATTTTTGCTTTCCGAGATAATGTTCTCGACTTCCACACATTCTTCAAGGCTCCCAGGATTTTCGCCCCCTCCCCCACCCTATGATTCACTTCCGCTTCCATGGTTCCATCCGCTGCCAGATCCACTCCCAGATATCTAAAACACTTTACTTCCTCCAGTTTTTCTCCATTCAAACTTACCTCCCAATTGACTTGACCCTCAACTCTACTGTACCTAATAACCTTGCTCTTATTCACAGTTACTCTTAACTTTCTTCTTTCGCACACTTTACCAAACTCAGTCACCAGCTTCTGCAGTTTCTCACATGAATCAGCCACCAGCGCTGTATCATCAGCGAACAACAACTGACTCACTTCCCAAGCTCTCTCATCCACAACAGACTTCATACTTGCCCCTCTTTCTAAAACTCTTGCATTCACCTCCCTAACAACCCCATCCATAAACAAATTAAAGATGTTCTGGAAGGAGGTAAATAAAGTGCGTAAGACAAGGGAGCAAATGGGAAATTCAGTGAAGGGCGCAAATGGGGAGGTGATAAATAGTAGTGGTGATGTGAGAGGGAGATGGAGTGAGTATTTTGAAGGTTTGTTGAATGTGTTTGATGATAGAGTGGCAGACATAGGGTGTTTTGGTCGAGGTGGTGTGCAAAGTGAGAGGGTTAGGGAAAATGATTTGGTAAACAGAGAAGAGGTAGTAAAAGCTTTGCGGAAGATGAAAGCCGGCAAGGCAACAGGTTTGGATGGTATTGCAGTGGAATTTATTAAAAAAGGGGGTGACTGTATTGTTGACTGGTTGGTAAGGTTATTTAATGTATGTATGACTCATGGTGAGGTGCCTGAGGATTGGCGGAATGCGTGCATAGTGCCATTGTACAAAGGCAAAGGGGATAAGAGTGAGTGCTCAAATTACAGAGGTATAAGTTTGTTGAGTATTCCTGGTAAATTATATGGGAGGGTATTGATTGAGAGGGTGAAGGCATGTACAGAGCATCAGATTGGGGAAGAGCAGTGTGGTTTCAGAAGTGGTAGAGGATGTGTGGATCAGGTGTTTGCTTTGAAGAATGTATGAGAGAAATACTTAGAAAAGCAAATGGATTTGTATGTAGCATTTATGGATCTGGAGAAGGCATATGATAGAGTTGATAGAGATGCTCTGTGGAAGGTATTAAGAATATATGGTGTGGGAGGCAAGTTGTTAGAAGCAGTGAAAAGTTTTTATCGAGGATGTAAGGCATGTGTACGTGTAGGAAGAGAGGAAAGTGATTGGTTCTCAGTGAATGTTGGTTTGCGGCAGGGGTGTGTGATGTCTCCATGGTTGTTTATATATATATATATATATATATATATATATATATATATATATATATATATATATATATATTAGGTCAATACGATACAAGTACCTTGTTTCTGAGGTGGGTGAGGGGTGTGGGTAGTTTGGGGGGGAGTGGTTTTGATCAATTTACATTACAGGAACACCGTCAGAACCGATGTGTTTAGTTTCTGAAAAAAAAAAAAGATATATATGATTTTCGATCCATCCACCGCCAGTAGATAAATGTTGCTTGGCATTATGTTGCCTGGAGTACATAGATCAGGGAATCTCATCATTATAGCTTGGAAAATTCGCCTCCATAACCATTTATATTGAGAGAGAGAGAGAGAGAGAGAGAGAGAGAGAGAGAGAGAGAGAGAGAGAGAGAGAGAGAGAGAGAGAGAGAGAGAAAAGGAGAGAGGGAAGGAGAGACACCTGAGAGCCTGGTGTAACCTGAATTAATTTTACAACTTTTACAACTACCCTTCCCCCCTCCCCTTCCCCCCTCCCTTCAACAAACACAAATAAATTCTCACCTGCTTGTGTATCCACCTCGACATCTCGTGTAAACATTCCTCACGTCTCCAGACATCAAAAGCTACAAGCAACATCTCCTATAAGAAAAGAAAACAAAATATGTTTTTATTAGAATAGTTCCCCGTAACACATGTAGAAAATGTCAATCTTGGTTCCCACTAAATCAATATCTTATTCGTTCTTGTCACAGATGTTTAGTTAGTTAATGAATAGCATTTTAAAAAGGAACTGTATTAAGGATATATATTAAATCATGCAAGCCTATACTACTGCGACATGTTGGTATTTCAATATGGTTGAAAACTTGTTGGTTGTAAGCAACTGTTGCTTTATAAAACATAAAAATCAATTATTCTCTAATTAACGACTGAATCATTTATTTTTTTTATACTATAAAATGTATTTTATATAAAACATTGCATTCCATAATTGTTTTATTAATTTAAATATATGTAATAATTTTAATAACATAGATTTATGTCATGTTGATCACCGAAAATCAAATGTTGTATTTACCAAGTTTCCGACGTAATTATATTCAGTCCGGTGAAGTGGACTCCTTTGGAGTTATTTTTCAGAACGCGTCCCTCGGGGCGCTACATAAACATCAACAATGCTTTCCTATATCTCATAATAGGTCTAAGTCTAAGTATATATCCACCAGACATATCTCTGATATCAAAAATGGCTTCCTATATCATAAAATGTCTAACTTCAAGTACATATCCACCAGACATATACCAAAAAAGCCTTTCTATCTCCTAAAAGGCCTAACTTCAAGTACATATCCACCAGACCTGTTTTAACTACAGGTACACACATCCACCTAGAGTACACAAGACACACTCACACACTTATGGCCTGTGCCAATTATGGCACACCTGAGAACACACACACACACACAAACACACACACACACACACACACACACACACACACGACCTGTGCCACTTATGGCACACCTGAAAACGGGATGTCAGTGACAAGAGCCAGTGTCGAGCTTCGTCTTGGTTTAATGTTTACATTCTCAAACCCTAAGACTTGCACTCCCTGTGACTTGGCCATGCAAAACAACCACGGAAAAATACCTCCTTTAGGTACACCTTAATTAGCACCTTGTCTCAGTGGTGCCATCTATTGGTGACTACCTACAAAAAAAGAAAATGGCGTAAGGGAAAAAGAAAACAGGGTGCGGAAGCAGGGGTTATATTATAGTCCCTTAATTATTACCCTTTACGACTGGGTCTTTGAAACTCTTATATCATATACTACAATTTCCAAAGTGAAATCCAACAATCAATACTTGATCTTGTCTTCATCACACAAGCTTATTATATCATTTCCTATTTTCTCTACAGTCACAAATTTCTATTTTTCGCTTCGTCCAAAAAAAACCCCAGCACGAACGTTTTCTGAACGAGAAGTGGAACCCCTCACGATGTATTTCTCACGTGATCACTCATACATGCATGTAGTTAACAATGCAGATGATAAGAGAATATTCACTCTAATTGAGCTTCAAAATTTAATAGACGAATTAAATAACCGGATGTAAATATTTAGTTAAATTCTTTGTATGACAAAGACTATGAGAATTTTCAGAAAATATATGATTATGTAAATTACTAGCCAAAATAATATAAAACTACCCAATATTAACAAAATCTAAAAATGTTTTATTTTTTATATTTTTATTATAGGTAAAAAAATAATCAGTAATATGAAAGCAAGTTTTAAATATGTTTTTGTAAGTAATGTCTACTTATAATAATAAATTGTATTTTCATCCTTTAAATTGGATAAGAATGTAAATGTAAATTCTGATATATCTACATCTATCTACGCATTTCTGATATATCTACATCTATCTACGCATTTCTGATATATCTACATCTATCTACGCATTTCTGATATATCTACATCTGTCTATCTACGCATTTCTGATATATCTACATCTATCTACGCATTTCTGATATATCTACATCTATCTACGCATTTCTGATATATCTACATCTGTCTATCTACGCATGGGAAACCGTTCTAGGAATTTTAAGAAGCCGATGAAACACGATCGAAAACATAGTGGCATAGACGAATCAGAAAAAAATTTACTGAAACACTGAGGTGAACATTATGATAATAAGTCAGCATTAATATATTGACTACTGAAGTTATAATTCATGAAGCAACATTAATTAATCATAGAAACCTTCCTATATAATCAAACTCCAGCGAGCTGAAAATGTTTTAACACGAAAGTATAAGCAGACATTTAAGTATGCATCCAAAGTTGCTTGAAACATTTATTTTAAACATAAATTGAGACATGAAGTAAACATTGAACGCACGCTAGCAACATACACACATGATAATGGCATTATTTCAGTTACAGGCATTTACATAAACATTTTAGGGACTGAAATAAGGTAAACATGTCGCCCAGACTAGTCTAAAACAGTACCCATCTCAAAGGAACATGGGACAGAAACCAGGGAGCGGGTAGCCAACATTCAAAGGCCAATGTCGAAGCAAACAGAGGTCTGATGATATAAATAAAAAAAAATAATGAAAATGGGGAATTGTATCGTTATGGTGTCCTTGTGTTCCATCAAAATGTCACAATACAGAATGGAAAACAACATTTATCATTTACTAATAAAATAGATCAGTGGATTTTACATTAACAGAATGCTTACTGACTAAACGAATATTCAGTAAAAACATTAAGACAACTGTATGAAGAAATATTCTCTTAATATGGTAAAAATGCTGTACTAAAGCTACACATACTATTTCCAAACTATATTGTGGATATTCATAAAATGACACTTAAGATATCAGTACACAAGGTTGGCTATAAATCAACAAAGGATAAAACTAACCATTAGGGAACTTGATTGATAACAAAGATATCCATTACCATCAAAATGGTTTCCTACTAAGTAAACAAACTAAAAGTAAATTGGTATTTCATCAAACTCGTTTTCTATATACTGTATATCCTTTGTTATTGCCTTTATACTACACGTTTAAGTAATGTAAGTCCTTTCTTTTCGTTATTGTTTATGGTCTACAGACACCAGGCTCCAATTTATACATAGAGTGACATTGTTAAAACCATTTTTGATATAATATTTTGGAAGTGTAAGCTCAAGTGCCTTAATCCACTAACGGCTTCCAATAGTGTGATATGTATGTTTTCATTTATTTCCACCTTAAAGGTTGTAGGTTCTTTTATAATATGATTGGGAGTAATTGGTTTTTGAACATGACCGTGTGTGATGAATACCTCATGAGTTGTAGGACTCAGATCAGTCTTTCATTGTCGTGTTAATATATGGTTTACTGGAACTTGGTTGTATAAATGACATACATTTTCATATGATGTATTAATTGAGGCAACTCTCATTGTCAAGAAGACTTTAATTAATAGTTTTTCTGTTAGTGTAAGGTGTTTGCAAGATAAATAGGAGATGTTTGTGCAATATTGTTGTCAACGGTCATACCACGTTGAAAACACCGCTTCTCGTCCGATCAGCGAAGTTAAGCAGCGTTGGGTCTGGTTAGTACTTGGATGGGTGACCGCCTGGGAACACCAGATGCTGTTGGCATTTTGATATATAATTACCCTTCTTTCCGATTTTCATATATTTCTATAGATATTGAAAACTTCATTTTTGTATATGATATTTGACCTATTGATTTTTCCCTTGTAGTTTAAATATTTTGCCTAGCTGTGTATTATTTCCTGTTTAAGGTTTTCTTCACTATTTTACGTTTACATTATATATGATATCAAATATCGTTATTTTGAATAATGATGACACAAGTAGTTTTCCATTTGATGCAAGACACATCTTAATCAGATATGGATGATTTTGAATCTGTTTTCAATTAGCTCTGTCTTAGAACTTCCTTGATCCATCTATCTCTTTTGATATGATTATTTTGTTTTCATTGGAATTTTGCAGTTTACTGTATCAGATGCCTTAGGGAAGTCAAGGAAAACTAAGTATTTTCCTTCCTTGCATCAGAGTTTCATAAATGTCTTTGTTATGGACTAGCAATTTACTTTCAGTTTATTTACTTTGTAGGAAACCATTTTGATGGTAATGGATATCTTTGTTATCAATCAAGTTCCCTAATGGTTAGTTTTATCCCTTGTTGATTTATAGCCAACCTTGTGTACTGATATCTGAAGTGTCATTTTATGAATATCCACAGTATAGTTTAGACATAGTATTTGTAGTTTTAGTACAGCATTTTTACCATATTAAGAGAATATTTCTTCATACAGTTGTCTTAATGTTTTTACTGAATATTCGTTTAGTCAGTGAGCATTCTATTAATGTAAGATCCACTGATAGTATCTTCGTACTTTGAATTGTTAAATCTCAGGTAGTATATACTCTGTTTCATTAATGAATTATAAATATATTTTCTACTTCTGGACGCTGACTTGCATCACTTCCTTATCATTTATTCCCTCTTCTCCTTCAAGTCATTCTCTTTTTTTTTATTTTCAGCGTTTCTTTATTCTTTTTTCCTGTACTTTTACCTCTTAATGTTTCTATATTCTTTTCACAATCTTTATTAATCAAACTCGTTTTCCATATCCTGTGTTATTGCATTTATACTCCATGTTTAAGTAATATAAGTTCTTTCTTTTTGTATATTAATGGCCTACAAAGACCTGGTTCCTATTTATACATAGTGACATTGTTAAAGCCATTTTTATATATTTTGGAAATGCCTTAATCCACTAACGGTCCAATGGTCTAGTATGTAAGCTTTCATTCATTGCCACCTTAAAGGTTGTAGTTTCTTTTATATGATTGGCAGTAATTGGTTTTTGAACATGACCGTGTGTGATGAATACCTCATGAGTTGTAGGACTCAGATCAGTCTTTCATTGTCGTGTTAATATATGGTTTACTGGAACTTGGTTGTATAAATGACATACATTATCATATGATGTATTAATTAGAATACTTCAGGGTTTCTGATGCAAAGCATACAGATGAAGATATTCTTGAAAACAGGGAGGCAACTTTCATTGTGAAAAGACTAATTTGGAATTTTTCTATTACTTTTGGATGAGTCCATAATAGATAGGATGTGTTTGTGCTTAATGTTTGCCAACGGCCATACTACGTTGATAACACCGCTTATCATCATATAAAATGTGAAGGCAAAATAGGGAAGAAGACTTTAAAGAAGAAATTAGTTTAAAATAGGCAACATGTTTAAACTCAAGTAAGAAAATTCATCAGTTAAATAATATATACAAAAATGAAGTTGTCAATATTACAAAAATATATGAAAATGGAAAAGAAGGGTAATTATATATCAAAATGCCAACAGCATCTGGTGTTCCCAGGCGGTCACCCATCCAAGTACTAACCAGACCCAACGCTGCTTAACTTCGCTGATCGGACGAGAAGCGGTGTTTTCAACGTGGTGTGGCCGTTGACAACAATATTGCACAAACATCTCCTATTTATCTTGCAGTTACCTTACAGTAACAGAAAAACTCTCAAGTGAAGTCTTCTTGACAATGAGAGTTGCCTCAATCAATACATCATATGAAAATGTATGTCATTTATACAACCAAGTTCCAGTAAACCATATATTAACACGACAATGAAAGACTGATCTGAGTCCTACAACTCATGAGGTATTCATCACACACGGTGATGTTCAAAAACCAATTACTGCCAATCATATTATAAAAGAACCTACAACCTTTAAGGTGGCAATGAATGAAAACATACATATCACACCGTTAGTGGATTATGGCATTTCCAAAATATGTAGAAATGGTTTTAACAATGTCACTCTATGTATAAATAGGAACCAGGTCTTTGTAGGCCATTAATATACAAAAAGAAAGGACTTATATTACTTAAAGATGTAGTATAAATGCAATAATACAGGATATGGAAAACGAGTTTGATTAAAAACGATGGTGAAAAGAAGATAGAAACATTAAGAGGTAAAAGTAAAAAACAAGAATAAAGAAACGCTGAAAATGAAAAAGAAAACGAGTTGCAGTAGAAGAGGGAATAAAATATAATAAAGTGGTACAAAGCAGCGTCTAGAATTGAAAAGTATATTTATAATCTAATAACAAAACAGAATATATCTTATCTGAGATTTGACAATCTAAAGTACGAAGATACTATCAGTGGATCTTACATTAATAAAATGCTCACAAACTAAACGAATATTCAGCAAAAACATGAAGACAACTGTATGAAGAAATATTCTCTTAATATGGTAAAAATGCTGTACTAAAGCTACAAATACTATGTCCTAAATATACTGTGGATATTCATAAAATGACACTTAAGATATCAGTACACAAGGTTGGTTATAAATCAACAAGGGATAAAACTAACCATTAGGGAACTTGATTGATAACAAAGATATCCATTACCATCAAAATGGTTTAATACTAAGTAAACAAACTAAAAGTAAATTGGTATTTCATCAAACTCGTTTTCTATATACTGTATATCCTTTGTTATTGCCTTTATACTACACGTTTAAGTAATGTAAGTCCTTTCTTTTCGTTATTGTTTATGGTCTACAGACACCAGGTTGCAATTTATACATAGAGTGACATTGTTAAAACCATTTTTGATATAATATTTTGGAAGTGTAAGCTCAAGTGCCTTAATCCACTAACGGCTTCCAATAGTGTGATATGTATGTTTTCATTCATTGCCACCTTAAAGGTTGTAGGTTCTTTTATAATATGATTGGCAGTAATTGGTTTTTGAACATGACCGTGTGTGATGAATACCTCATGAGTTGTAGGACTCAGATCAGTCTTTCATTGTCGTGTTAATATATGGTTTACTGGAACTTGGTTGTATAAATGACATACATTTTCATATGATGTATTAATTGAGGCAACTCTCATTGTCAAGAAGACTTTAATTAATAGTTTTTCTGTTAGTGTAAGGTGATTGCAAGATAAATAGGAGATGTTTGTGCAATATTGTTGTCAACGGTCATACCACGTTGAAAACACCGCTTCTCGTCCGATCAGCGAAGTTAAGCAGCGTTGGGTCTGGTTAGTACTTGGATGGGTGACCGCCTGGGAACACCAGATGCTGTTGGCATTTTGATATATAATTACCCTTCTTTCCGATTTTCATATATTTCTATAGATATTGAAAACTTCATTTTTGTATATGATATTTGACCTATTGATTTTTCCCTTGTAGTTTAAATATTTTGCCTAGCTGTGTATTATTTCCTGTTTAAGGTTTTCTTCACTATTTTACGTTTACATTATATATGATATCAAATATCGTTATTTTGAATAATGATGACACAAGTAGTTTTCCATTTGATGCAAGACACATCTTAATCAGATATGGATGATTTTGAATCTGTTTTCAATTAGCTCTGTCTTAGAACTTCCTTGATCCATCTATCTCTTTTGATATGATTATTTTGTTTTCATTGGAATTTTGCAGTTTACTGTATCAGATGCCTTAGGGAAGTCAAGGAAAACTAAGTATTTTCCTTCCTTGCATCAGAGTTTCATAAATGTCTTTGTTATGGACTAGCAATTTACTTTCAGTTTATTTACTTTGTAGGAAACCATTTTGATGGTAATGGATATCTTTGTTATCAATCAAGTTCCCTAATGGTTAGTTTTATCCCTTGTTGATTTATAGCCAACCTTGTGTACTGATATCTGAAGTGTCATTTTATGAATATCCACAGTATAGTTTAGACATAGTATTTGTAGTTTTAGTACAGCATTTTTACCATATTAAGAGAATATTTCTTCATACAGTTGTCTTAATGTTTTTACTGAATATTCGTTTAGTCAGTGAGCATTCTATTAATGTAAGATCCACTGATAGTATCTTCGTACTTTGAATTGTTAAATCTCAGGTAGTATATACTCTGTTTCATTAATGAATTATAAATATATTTTCTACTTCTGGACGCTGACTTGCATCACTTCCTTATCATTTATTCCCTCTTCTCCTTCAAGTCATTCTCTTTTTTTTTATTTTCAGCGTTTCTTTATTCTTTTTTCCTGTACTTTTACCTCTTAATGTTTCTATATTCTTTTCACAATCTTTATTAATCAAACTCGTTTTCCATATCCTGTGTTATTGCATTTATACTACATGTTTAAGTAATATAAGTTCTTTCTTTTTGTATATTAATGGCCTACAAAGACCTGGTTCCTATTTATACATAGTGACATTGTTAAAGCCATTTTTATATATTTTGGAAATGCCTTAATCCACTAACGGTCCAATGGTCTAGTATGTATGCTTTCATTCATTGCCACCTTAAAGGTTGTAGTTTCTTTTATATGATTGGCAGTAATTGGTTTTTGAACATGACCGTGTGTGATGAATACCTCATGAGTTGTAGGACTCAGATCAGTCTTTCATTGTCGTGTTAATATATGGTTTACTGGAACTTGGTTGTATAAATGACATACATTATCATATGATGTATCAATTAGAATACTTCAGGGTTTCTGATGCAAAGCATACAGATGAAGATATTCTTGAAAACAGGGAGGCAACTTTCATTGTGAAAAGACTAATTTGGAATTTTTCTATTACTTTTGGATGAGTCCATAATAGATAGGATGTGTTTGTGCTTAATGTTTGCCAACGGCCATACTACGTTGATAACACCGCTTATCATCATATAAAATGTGAAGGCAAAATAGGGAAGAAGACTTTAAAGAAGAAATTAGTTTAAAATAGGCAACATGTTTAAACTCAAGTAAGAAAATTCATCAGTTAAATAATATATACAAAAATGAAGTTGTCAATATTACAAAAATATATGAAAATGGAAAAGAAGGGTAATTATATATCAAAATGCCAACAGCATCTGGTGTTCCCAGGCGGTCACCCATCCAAGTACTAACCAGACCAAACGCTGCTTAACTTCGCTGATCGGACGAGAAGCGGTGTTTTCAACGTGGTATGACCGTTGGCAACAATATTGCACAAACATCTCCTATTCATCTTGCAATAACGTTACAGTAAACTATTAAGTAAAGTCTTCTTGACAATGAGAGTTGCCTCAATCAATACATCATATGAAAATGTATGTCATTTATACAACCAAGTTCCAGTAAACCATATATTAACACGACAATGAAAGACTGATCTGAGTCCTACAACTCATGAGGTATTCATCACACACGGTCATGTTCAAAAACCAATTACTGCCAATCATATTATAAAAGAACCTACAACCTTTAAGGTGGAAATAAATGAAAACATACTCATGACACTATTAGAAGCCGTTAGTGGATTATGACACTTGAGCTTACAGTTCCAAAATATTATATCAAAAATGGTTTTAACAATGTCACTCTATGTATAAATTGGAGCCTGTCTGTAGACCATAAACAGAAAAGAAAAGAAAGGACTTACATTACTCAAAAGTGTAGTATAAAGGCAAAAATACAAGATAAGAAAAACGATTTTGATGTCTAAATATTGCCAAAAGAAGATGGGATAAGCAATAAGAAAGAAAAGGACAGAAAAAGTAGAATAAAGAAATGACAATGAAGAAAGAGAATTACTTGTAAGAAAAGAGGGAATAAATGATAACCAAGTTATACAAAACAGCGTGCAGAATGAAAAAGGATGTTTATCATTTATCAATAAGACAGAGGATATATCATCTGCGATTTGACCATTTAAAGTAGGAACATAGTATCAGAGAATCTTACATTACCAGAATGCTTACTGACTAAACAAATATTCAGTAAAAACATTAAGACAACTGTATGAAGAAATATTCTCTTAATATGGTAAAAATGCTGTACTAAAGCTACAAATACTATTTCCAAACTATACTGTGGATATTCATAAAATGACACTTAAGATATCAGTACACAAGGTTGGCTATAAATCAACAAGGGATAAAACTAACCATTAGGGAACTTGATTGATAACAAAGATATCCATTACCATCAAAATGGTTTCCTACTAAGTAAACAAACTAAAAGTAAATTGCTATTCCATAACAAAGTCATTTATCAAACTCTGATGCAAGGAAGGAAAATACATAGTTTTCCATGACTTCCCTAAGGCATCTGATACAGTAAACTGCAAAATTCCAATGAAAACAAAATAATCATATCAAAAGAGATAGATGGATCAAGGAAGTTCTATGGCAGAGTTAATTGAAAACAAAATCATCCATATCTGATTAAGATGTGTCTTGCATCAAATGGAAAAGTAATTGTGTCATCATTATTCAAAATAACGATATTTGATATCATATATAATGTAAACGTAAAATAGGGAAGAAAACCTTAAACAGGAAATAAAACACAGCTAGGCAAAATATTTAAACTAAAAGAGAAAAATCAATAAGTCAAATATCATATACAAAAGTGAATTTTTCAATATCTATAAAAATATATGAAAATCGGAAAGAAGGGTAATTATATACCAAAATGCCAACAGCATCTGGTGTTCCCAGGCGGTCACCCATCCAAGTACTAACCAGACCCAACGCTGCTTAACTTCGCTGATCGGACGAGAAGCGGTGTTTTCAACGTGGTATGGCCGTTGACAACATTATTAAACAAACATCTCCTATTTATCTTGCAATCACCTTACAGTAACAGAAAAACTATTAAGTAAAGTCTTCTTGACAATGAGAGTTGCCTCAATCAATACATCATATGAAAATGTATGTCATTTATACAACCCAGTTCCAGTAAACCATATATTAACACGGCAATGAAAGACTGATCTGAGTCCTACAACTCATGAGGTATTCATCACACACGGTGATGTTCAAAAACCAATTACTGCCAATCATATTATAAAAGAACCTACAACCTTTAAGTTGGAAATAAATGAAAACATACACATGACACTATTGGAAGCCGTTAGTGGATTAAGGCACTTGAGCTTACACTTCCAAAATATTATATCAAAAATGGTTTTAGAAATGTCACTCTATGTATAAATTGGAACCTGGTGTCTGTAGGCCATAAACAGAAACGAAAAGAAAGGACTTACATTACTTAAAAGTGTAGTATAAATGCAAAAATACAAGATAAAGTAAACGAGTTTGATGTCTAAATATTGCCAAAAGAAGATGGGATAAGCAATAAGAAAGAAAAGGACAGAAAAAGTAGAATAAAGAAATGACAATGAAGGGAATTACTTGTAAGAAAAGAGGGAATAAATGATAACCACGTTACACAAAACAGCGTGCAGAATGAAAAAGGATGTTTATCATTTAAAAATAAGACAGAGTATGTATCACCTGTAATTTGACCATTTAAAATAGGAACATAGTATCAGAGGATCTTACATTACCAGAATGCTTACTGACTAAACGAATATTCAGTAAAAACATCAAGACAACTGTATGAAGAAATATTCTCTTAATATGGTAAAAATGCTGTACTAAAGCTACAAATACTATTTCCAAACTATACTGTGGATATTCATAAAATGACACTTAAGATATCAGTACACAAGGTTGGCTATAAATCAACAAGGGATAAAACTAACCATTAGGGAACTTGATTGATAACAAAGATATCCATTACCATCAAAACGGTTTCCTACTAAGTAAACAAACTAAAAGTAAATTGGTATTTCATCAAACTCGTTTTCTATATACTGTATATCCTTTGTTATTTGCCTTTATACTACACGTTTAAGTAATGTAAGTCCTTTCTTTTCGTTATTGTTTATGGTCTACAGACACCAGGCTCCAATTTATACATAGAGTGACATTGTTAAAACCATTTTTGATATAATATTTTGGAAGTGTAAGCTCAAGTGCCTTAATCCACTAACGGCTTCCAATAGTGTGATATGTATGTTTTCATTTATTTCCACCTTAAAGGTTGTAGGTTCTTTTATAATATGATTGGCAGTAATTGGTTTTTGATCACCGTGTGTGATGAATACCTCATGAGTTGTAGGACTCAGATCAGTCTTTCATTGTCGTGTTAATATATGGTTTACTGGAACTTGGTTGTATAAATGACATACATTTTCATATGA
The DNA here is from genome assembly GCF_036320965.1 of Panulirus ornatus. Lineage (NCBI taxonomy): Eukaryota > Metazoa > Arthropoda > Malacostraca > Decapoda > Palinuridae > Panulirus > Panulirus ornatus. Next base: position 6,801,470 of record NC_092284.1, read on the forward strand.
TGTATTGATTGAGGCAACTCTCATTGTCAAGAAGACTTTACTTAATAGTTTTTCTGTTACTGTAAGCTGATTGCAAGATAAATAGGAGATGTTTGTGCAATGTTGCTGTCAACGGCCATACCACGTTGAAAACACCGCTTCTCGTCCGATCAGCGAAGTTAAGCAGCGTTGGGTCTGGTTAGTACTTGGATGGGTGACCGCCTGGGAACACCAGATGCTGTTGGCATTTTGATATATAATTACCCTTCTTTCCGATTTTCATATATTTCTATAGATATTGAAAACTTCATTTTTGTATATGATATTTGACTTATTGATTTTTCTCTTTTAGTTTAAATATTTTTGCCTAGCTGTGTTTTATTTCCTGTTTAAGGTTTTCTTCACTATTTTACGTTTACATTATATATGATATCAAATATCGTTATTTTGAATAATGATGACACAATTACTTTTCCATTTGATGCAAGACACATCTTAATCAGATATGGATGATTTTGAATCAATTTTCAATTAGCTCTTGTCTTAGAACTTCCTTGATCCATCTATCTCTTTTGATATGATTATTTTGTTTTCATTGGAATTTTGCAGTTTACTGTATCAGATGCCTTAGGGAAGTCAAGGAAAACTAAGTATTTTCCTTCCTTGCATCAGAGTTTCATAAATGACTTTGTTAAGGACTAGCAATTTACTTTTAGTTTGTTTACTTAGTAGGAAACCATTTTGATGGTAATGGATATCTTTGTTATCAATCAAGTTCCCTAATGGTTAGTTTTATCACTTGTTGATTCATAGCCAACCTTGTGTACTGATATCTTAAGTGTCATTTTATGAATATCCACAGTATAGTTTGGAAATAGTATTTGTAGCTTTAGTACAGAATTTTTACCATATTAAGAGAATATTTCTTCATACAGTTGTCTTAATGTTTTTACTGAATATTCGTTTAGTGAGTGAGCATTCTATTAATGTAAGATCCACTGATACTATATTCCTACTTTATATGGTCAAATGTCAGATAATATATATTCGGTTTTATTGGAAAATTATAAATATACTTTTCAATTCTGCAAGCTGCTTTGTTTCACTTTCTTATGTTTTATTCCCTTTTTTCCTGCAACTCGTTTTCTTTTCCATTTTAAGCGTTTCTTTATTTTTGTTCTGTACTTTTGCCTCTTAATGTTTCTATCTTCTTTTCACAATCGTTTTTAATCAAATTCGTTTTCCATATCCTGTGTTATTACATAAATGTTACATTTTTAAGTAATATAAGTATTTCTTTTTCTATATTAATGGCCTACAAAGACCTGGTTCCGATTTATACATAGAGTGACATTGTTAAAACCATTTCTACATATTTTGGAAATGCCATAATCCACTAACGGCTTCCAATAGTGTGATATGTATGTTTTCATTCATTGCCACCTTAAAGGTTGTAGGATCTTTTATAATATGATTGGCAGTAATTGGTTTTTGAACATGACCGTGTGTGATGAATACCTCATGAGTTGTAGGACTCAGATCAGTCTTTCATTGTCGTGTTAATATATGGTTTACTGGATCTGGGTTGTATAAATGACATACATTTTCATATGATGTATTGATTGAGGCAACTCTCATTGTCAAGAAGACTTTAATTAATAGTTTTTCTGTTAGTGTAAGCTGATTGCAAGATAAATAGGAGATGTTTGTGCAATATTGTTGTCAACGGCCATACCACGTTGAAAACACCGCTTCTCGTCCGATCAGCGAAGTTAAGCAGCGTTGGGTCTGGTTAGTACTTGGATGGGTGACCGCCTGGGAACACCAGATGCTGTTGGCATTTTGATATATAATTACCCTTCTTTTCGATTTTCATATATATGTCATAGATATAGTCACCTTCATTTTTGTATATATTATTTAACTGATGAATTTTCTTCCTTGAGTTTAAAGATGTTGTCTATTTCAGTCTAATTTCTTCTTTAAAGTTTTCTTCCCTATTTTCCTGTCATATTATATATGATGATAAGCGGTGTTATCAACGTAGTGTGGCCGTTGTCAAACATTAAGCACAAACACATCCTATTTATCGTGGACTCACTCTAAAGTAATAGAAAAATTCCAAATTAAAATCTTTTCACAATGAAAGTTGCCTCCCTGTTTCCAAGAATATCTTATTCTGTATGCCTCAATCAATACATTATATGAAAATGTATGTCATTTATACAACCAAGTTCCAGTAAACCATATATTAACACGACAATGAAAGACTGATCTGAGTCCTACAACTCATGAGGTATTCATCACACACGGTGATGTTCAAAACCAATTACTGCCAATCATATTATAAAAGAACCTACAACCTTTAAGGTGGCAATGAATGAAAACATACTTATGATAGTATTGGAAGCCGTTAGTCGATTAAGGCACTTGAGCTTGCACTTCCAAAATATTATATCAAAAATGGTTTTAGAAATGTCACTCTATGTATAAAATGGAACCTGGTGTCTGTAGGCCATAAACAGAAACGAAAAGAAAGGACTTACATTACTTAAAAGTGTAGTATAAAGGCAAAAACACCAAGGTAAGGAAAACGAATTTGATGACTAAAGATTGTCAAAAGAAGATGGGATAAACATTAAGAAAGAAAAGGACAGAAAAAGTACAATAAAGAAATGACAATAAAGAAAGGGAATTACTTGTAAGAAAAAAGGGAATAAATGATAACCAAGTTATACAAAACAGTGTACAAAATGAAAAAGGATGTTTATCATTTATGAATAAGACAGAGTATATATCATCTGCGATTTGACCACAAATTACAGACATAGCATGACTGGATTTTATATTATGAGAAAGCACACTGACTAAACGAATATTCAGTAAAAACATTAAGACAACTGTATGAAGAAATATTCTCTTAATATGGTCAAAATGCTGTATTAAAGCTACAAATACTATTTCCAAACTATACTGTGGATATTCATAAAATGACACTTAAGATATCAGTACACAAGGTTGGCTATAAATCAACAAGGGATAAAACTAACCATTAGGGAACTTGATTGATAACAAAGATATCCATTACCATCAAAATGGTTTCCTACTAAGTAAACAAACTAAAAGTCAATTACTAGTCCATAACAAAGTCATTTATGAAACTCTGATGCAAGGAAGGAAAATACTTAGTTTTCCTTGACTTCCCTAAGGCATCTGATACAGTAAACTGCAAAATTCCAATGAAAACAAAATAATCATATCAAAAGAGATAGATGGATCAAGGAAGTTCTAAGACAGAGTTAATTGAAAACAGATTCAAAATCATCCATATCTGATTAAGATGTGTCTTGCATCAAATGGAAAAGTACTTGTGTCATCATTATTCAAAATAACGATATTTGATATCATATATAATGTAAACGTAAAATAGTGAAGAAAACCTTAAACAGGAAATAAAACACAGCTAGGCAAAATATTTAAACTAAAAGAGAAAAATCAATAAGTCAAATATCATATACAAAAATGAAGTTTTCAATATCTATAGAAATATATGAAAATGGGAAAGAAGGGTAATTATATATCAAAATGCCAACAGCATCTGGTGTTCCCAGGCGGTCACCCATCCAAGTACTAACCAGACCCAACGCTGCTTAACTTCGCTGATCGGACGAGAAGCGGTGTTTTCAACGTGGTATGGCCGTTGACAACATTATTAAACAAACATCTCCTATTTATCTTGCAATCACCTTACAGTAACAGAAAAACTATTAAGTAAAGTCTTCATGGCAATGAGAGTTGCCTCAATCAATACATCATATGAAAATGTATGTCATTTATAGAACCAAGTTCCAGTAAACCATATATTAACACGACAATGAAAGACTGATCTGAGTCCTACAACTCATGAGGTATTCATCACACACGGTCATGTTCAAAAACCAATTACTGCCAATCATATTATATAAGAACCTACAACCTTTAAGGTGGCAATGAATGAAAACATACATATCACACTATTGAAAGCCGTTAGTGGATTAAGACACTTGAGCTTACACTTCCAAAATATTATATCAAAAATGGTTTTAACAATGTCACTCTATGTATAAATTGCAACCTGGTGTCTGTAGGCCATAAACAGAAACGAAAAGAAAGGACTTACATTACTTAAAAGTGTAGTATAAAGGCAAAAATACAAGATAAGAAAAACGAGTTTGATGACTAAAGAATGTCAAAAGAAGATGGGATACACATTAAGAAAGAAATGGACAGAAAAAGTAGAATAAAGAAATGACAATGAAGAAATAGAATTACTTGTAAAAAAAGATGAATAAATAATAACCACGTTATACAAAACAACATGCAGAAAGAAAAAGGATGTTTATCATTTAATAATAAGACAGAATATATATCATCTGCGATTTGACCATTTAAAGTGGGAACATAGTATCAGAGGATCTTAAATTAGGAGAATCCTTACTAACTAAACGAATATTCAGTAAAAACATTAAGACAACTGTATGAAGAAATATTCTCTTAATATGGTAAAAATGCTGTACTAAAACTACAAATACTATTTCCAAACTATACTGTGGATATTCATAAAATGACACTTAAGATATCAGAACACAAGGTTGGCTATAAATCAAAAAGGGATAAAACTAACCATTAGCGAACTTGATTGATAACAAAGACATCCATTACCATCAAAATGGTTTAATACTAAGTAAACAAACTAAAAGTAAATTGGCATTTCATCAAACTCGTTTTCTCGTTTTCTATATCCTGTGTTATTGCATTTATACTACATTTATAAGTAACATAAGAGCTTTCTTTTCGTTTCTGTTTATGGCCTACAGACACCAGGTTCCAATTTATACATAGAGTGACATTGTTAAAACCATTTTTGATATAATATTTTGGAAGTGTAAGCTCAAGTGCCTTAATCCACTAACGGCTTCCAATAGTGTGATATGTATGTTTTCATTCATTGCCACCTTAAAGGTTGTAGGTTCTTTTATAATATGATTGGCAGTAATTGGTTTTTGAACATGACCGTGTGTGATGAATACCTCATGAGTTGTAGGACTCAGATCAGTCTTTCATTGTCGTGTTAATATATGGTTTACTGGAACTTGGTTGTATAAATGACATACATTTTCATATGATGTATTGATTGAGGCAACTCTCATTGTCAAGAAGACTTTACTTAATAGTTTTTCTGTTACTGTAAGCTGATTGCAAGATAAATAGGAGATGTTTGTGCAATATTGTTGTCAACGGCCATACCACGTTGAAAACACCGCTTCTCGTCCGATCAGCGAAGTTAAGCAGCGTTGGGTCTGGTTAGTACTTGGATGGGTGACCGCCTGGGAACACCAGATGCTGTTGGCATTTTGATATATAATTACCCTTCTTTCCGATTTTCATATAATGTTATAGATATTGATAACTTCATTTTTGTATATATTATTTTACAGAAGAATTTTCTTCCTTGACTTTAAAGATCTTATATATTTTAGGCTAATTTCTTCTTTAAAGTTTTCTTCCCTATTTTGCCTTCACATTATATATGATGGTAAGCGGTGTTATCAACGTAGTGTGGCCGTTGTCAAACATTAAGCACAAACACATCCTATTTATCGTGGACTCACTCTAAAGTAATAGAAAAATTCCAAATTAAAATCTTTTCACAATGAAAGTTGCCTCCCTGTTTCCAAGAATATCTTATTCTGTATGCCTCAATCAATACATTATATGAAAATGTATGTCATTTATACAACCAAGTTCCAGTAAACCATATATTAACACGACAATGAAAGAATGATCTGAGTCCTACAACTCATGAGGTATTCATCACACACGGTCATGTTCAAAACCAATTACTGCCAATCATATTATAAAAGAAACTACAACCTTTAAGGTGGCAATGAATGGAAACATACATATCACACTATTGGAAGCCGTATGTGGATTAAGGCACCTGAGTTTACACTTCCAAAATATTATATCAAATATGGTTTTAACAATGTCACTCTATGTATAAATTGGAACCTGGTGTCTGTAGGCCATAAACAGAAACAAAAAGAAAGGACTTACATTACGTAAAAGTGCAGTATAAAGGCAACAATACAAGATAAGGAAAACGAGTTTGATGTCTAAATATTGCCAAAAGAAGACTGGATAAGCAAAAGAAAGAAAAGGACAGAAAAAGTAGAATAAAGAAATGACAATGAAGACAGGGATTTACTTGTAAGAAAAGAGGAAATAAATGATAAACAAGTTATACAAAACAACATGCAGAACGAAAAAGGATGTTTATCGTTTATTAATAAGACAGAGTATATATCATCTGCGAATTGACCATTTAAAATAGGAATATAGTATCAGAGGAACTTACATTACCAGAATGCTTACTGACTAAACGAATATTCAGTAAAAACATTAAGACAACTGTATGAAGAAATATTCTCTTAATATGGTAAAAATGCTGTACTAAAGCTACAAATACTATTTCCAAACTATACTGTGAATATTCATAAAATGACACTTAACATATCAGTACACAAGGTTGACTATAAATCAACAAGGGATAAAACTAACCATTAGGGAACTTGATTGATAACAAAGATATCCATTACCATCAAAATGGTTTCCTACTAAGTAAACAAACTAAAAGTCAATTACTAGTCCATAACAAAGTCATTTATGAAACTCTGATGCAAGGAAGGAAAATATTTAGCGTTCCTTGACTTCCCTAAGGCATCTGATACAGTAAACTGCAAAATTCCAATGAAAACAAAATAATCATATCAAAAGAGATAGATGGATCAAGGAAGTTCTAAGGCAGAGTTAATTGAAAACAGATTCAAAATCATCCATATCTGATTAAGATGTGTCTTGCATCAAATGGAAAAGTAATTGTGTCATCATTATTCAAAATAACGATATTTGATATCATATATAATGTAAACGTAAAATAGTGAAGAAAACCTTAAACAGGAAATAAAACACAGCTAGGCAAAATATTTAAACTAAAAGAGAAAAATCAATAAGTCAAATATCATATACAAAAATGAAGTTTTCAATAACTATAGAAATATATGAAAATAGGAAAGAAGGGTAATTATATATCAAAATGCCAACAGCATCTGGTGTTCCCAGGCGGTCACCCATCCAAGTACTAACCAGACCCAACGCTGCTTAACTTCGCTGATCGGACGAGAAGCGGTGTTTTCAACGTGGTGTGGCCGTTGACAACAATATTGCACAAACATCTCCTATTTATCTTGAAATCACCTTACAGTAACAGAAAAACTATTAACTAAAGTCTTCTTGACAATGAGAGTTGCCTCAATCAATACATCATATGAAAATGTATGTCATTTATACAACCAAGTTCCAGTAAACCATATATTAACACGACAATGAAAGACTGATCTGAGTCCTACAACTCATGAGGTATTCATCACACACGGTCATGTTCAAAAACCAATTACTGCCAATCATATTATAAAAGAACCTACAACCTTTAAGGTGGAAATAAATGAAAACATACACATGACACTATTGGAAGCCGTTAGTGGATTATGACACTTGAGTTTACACTTCCAAAATATTATATCAAAAATGGTTTTAACAATGTCACTCTATGTATAAATTGGAACCTGGTGTCTGTAGGCCATAAACAGAAACAAAAAGAAAGGACTTACATTACGTAAAAGTGCAGTATAAAGGCAACAATACAAGAATAAGTAAACGAGTTTGATGTCTAAATATTGCCAAAAGAAGATGGGATAAGCAATAAGAAAGAAAAGGACAGAAAAAGTAGAATAAAGAAATGACAATGAAGGGAATCACTTGTAAGAAAAGAGGGAATAAATGATAACCACGTTACACAAAACAGCTTACAGAATGAAAAAGGATGTTTATCATTGATTAATAAGACAAGAGTTTATATCATCTGCGATTTGACCATTTAAAGTAGGAACATAGTATCAGAGGATCTTACATTACCAGAATGCTTACTGACTAAACGAATATTCAGTAAAAACATTAAGACAACTGTATGAAGAAATATTCTCTTAATATGGTAAAAATGCTGTACTAAAGCTACAAATACTATTTCCAAACTATACTGTGGATATTCATAAAATGACACTTAAGATATCAGTACACAAGGTTGGCTATAAATCAACAAGGGATAAAACTAACCATTAGGGAACTTGATTGATAACAAAGATATCCATTACCATGAAAATGGTTTCCTACTAAGTAAACAAACTAAAAGTACATTGCTAGTCCTTAACAAAGTCATTTACGAAAATCTGATGCAAGGAAAATATTTAGATTTCCTTGACTTCCCTAAGGCATCTGATACAGTAAACTGCAAAATTCCAATGAAAACAAAATAATCATATCAAAAGAGATAGATGGATCAAGGAAGTTCTAAGACAGAGGTAATTGAAAATAGATTCAAAATCATCCATATCTGATTAAGATGTGTCTTGCATCAAATGGAAAAGTAATTGTGTCATCATTATTCAAAATAACGATATTTGATATCATATATAATGTAAACGTAAAATAGTGAAGAAAACCTTAAACAGGAAATAAAACACAGCTAGGCAAAATATTTAAACTAAAAGAGAAAAATCAATAAGTCAAATATCATATACAAAAATGAAGTTTTCAATATCTATAGAAATATATGAAAATCGGAAAGAAGGGTAATTATATATCAAAATGCCAACAGCATCTGGTGTTCCCAGGCGGTCACCCATCCAAGTACTAACCAGACCCAACGCTGCTTAACTTCGCTGATCGGACGAGAAGCGGTGTTTTCAACGTGGTATGGCCGTTGACAACATTATTAAACAAACATCTCCTATTTATCTTGCAATCACCTTACAGTAACAGAAAAACTATTAAGTAAAGTCTTCTTGACAATGAGAGTTGCCTCAATCAATACATCATATGAAAATGTATGTCATTTATACAACCAAGTTCCAGTAAACCATATATTAACACGACAATGAAAGACTGATCTGAGTCCTACAACTCATGAGGTATTCATCACACACGGTCATGTTCAAAAACCAATTACTGCCAATCATATTATAAAAGAACCTACAACCTTTAAGGTGGCAATGAATGAAAACATACATATCACACTATTGGAAGCCGTTAGTGGATTAAGGCACTTGAGTTTACACTTCCAAAATATTATATCAAAAATGGTTTTAACAATGTCACTCTATGTATAAATTGGAACCTGGTGTCTGTAGGCCATAAACATAAACGAAAAGAAAGGACTTACATTACTTAAAAGTGTAGTATAAAGGCAAAAATACAAGATAAGAAAAACGAGTTTGATGACTAAAGAATGTCAAAAGAAGATGGGATACACATTAAGAAAGAAATGGACAGAAAAAGTAGAATAAAGAAATGACAATGAAGAAATAGAATTACTTGTAAGAAAAGAGGAATAAATAATAACCACGTTATACAAAACAACATGCAGAAAGAAAAAGGATGTTTATCATTTAATAATAAGACAGAATATATATCATCTGCGATTTGACCATTTAAAGTAGGAACATAGTATCAGAGGATCTTAAATTAGGAGAATCCTTACTAACTAAACGAATATTCAGTAAAAACATTAAGACAACTGTATGAAGAAATATTCTCTTAATATGGTAAAAATGCTGTACTAAAGGTACAAATACTATTTCCAAACTATACTGTGGATATTCATAAAATGACACTTCAGATATCAGTACACAAGGTTGGCTATAAATCAACAAGGGATAAAACTAACCATTAGCGAACTTGATTGATAAGAAAGACATCCATTACCATCAAAATGGTTTAATACTAAGTAAACAAACTAAAAGTAAATTGGCATTTCATCAAACTCGTTTTCTATATCCTGTATATCCTGTGTTATTGCATTTATACTACATTTATAAGTAACATAAGAGCTTTCTTTTCGTTTCTGTTTATGGCCTACAGACACCAGGTTCCAATTTATACATAGAGTGACATTGTTAAAACCATTTTTGATATAATATTTTGGAAGTGTAAGCTCAAGTGCCTTAATCCACTAACGGCTTCCAATAGTGTCATATGTATCTTTTCATTCATTGCCACCTTAAAGGTTGTAGGTTCTTTTATAATATAATTGGCAGTAATTGGTTTTTGAACATCACCGTGTGTGATGAATACCTCATGAGTTGTAGGACTCAGATCAGTCTTTCATTGTCGTGTTAATATATGGTTTACTGGAACTGGGTTGTATAAATGACATACATTTTCATATGATGTATTGATTGAGGCAACTCTCATTGTCAAGAAGACTTTACTTAATAGTTTTTCTGTTACTGTAAGGTGATTGCAAGATAAATAGGAGATGTTTGTGCGATATTATTGCCAACGGCCATACCACGTTGAAAACACCGCTTCTCGTCCGATCAGCGAAGTTAAGCAGCGTTGGGTCTGGTTAGTACTTGGATGGGTGACCGCCTGGGAACACCAGATGCTGTTGGCATTTTGATATATAATTACCCTTCTTTCCGATTTTCATATATTTCTATAGATATTGAAAACTTCATTTTTGTATATGATATTTGACATTGATTTTTCTCTTTTAGTTTAAATATTTTGCCTAGCTGTGTTTTATTTCCTGTTTAAAGTTTTCTTCACTATTTTACGTTTACATTATATATGATATCAAATATCGTTATTTTGAATAATGATGACACAAGTACTTTTCCATTTGATGCAAGACACATCTTAATCAGATATGGATGATTTTGAATCTGTTTTCAATTAGCTCTATCTTAGAACTTCCTTGATCCATCTATCTCTTTTGATATGATTATTTTGTTTTCATTGGAATTTTGCAGTTTACTGTATCAGATGCCTTAGGGAAGTCAAGGAAAACTAAGTATTTTCCTTCCTTGCATCAGAGTTTCATAAATGACTTTGTTATGGACTAGCAATTTACTTTTAGTTTGTTTACTTAGTAGGAAACCATTTTGATGGTAATGGATATCTTTGTTATCAATCAAGTTCCGTAATGGTTAGTTTTATCCCTTGTTGATTTATAGCCAACCTTGTGTACTGATATCTTAAGTGTCATTTTATGAATATCCACAGTATAGTTTGGAAATAGTATTTGTAGCTTTAGTACAGCATTTTTACCATATTAAGAGAATATTTCTTCATACAGTTGTCTTAATGTTTTTACTGAATATTCGTTTAGTGAGTGAGCATTCTATTAATGTAAGATCCACTGATACTATATTCCTACTTTATATGGTCAAATCTCAGATAATATATATTCGGTTTTATTGGAAAATTATAAATATACTTTTCAATTCTGCAAGCAGCTTTGTTTCACTTTCTTATGTTTTATTCCCTTTTTTCCTGCAACTCGTTTTCTTTTCCATTTTAAGCGTTTCTTTATTTTTGTTCTGTACTTTTGCCTCTTAATGTTTCTATCTTCTTTTCACAATCGTTTTTAATCAAATTCGTTTTCCATATCCTGTGTTATTACATAAATGTTACATTTTTAAGTAATACAAGTATTTCTTTTTCTATATTAATGGCCTACAAAGACCTGGTTCCGATTTATACATAGAGTGACATTGTTAAAACCATTTCTACATATTTTGGAAATGCCATAATCCACTAACGGCTTCCAATAGTGTCATATGTATGTTTTCATTCATTGCCACGTTAAAGGTTGTAGGTTCTTTTATAATATGATTGGCAGTAATTGGTTTTTGAACATGACCGTGTGTGATGAATACCTCATGAGTTGTAGGACTCAGATCAGTCTTTCATTGTCGTGTTAATATATGGTTTACTGGAACTTGGTTGTATAAATGACATACATTTTCATATGATGTATTGATTGAGGCAACTCTCATTGTCAAGAAGACTTTACTTAATAGTTTTTCTGTTACTGTAAGATGATTGCAAGATAAATAGGAGATGTTTGTACAATATTGTTGTCAACGGCCACACTACGTTGAAAACACCGCTTCTCGTCCGATCAGCGAAGTTAAGCAGCGTTGGGTCTGGTTAGTACTTGGATGGGTGACCGCCTGGGAACACCAGATGCTGTTGGCATTTTGATATATAATTACCCTTCTTTCCGATTTTCATATATTTCTATAGATATTGAAAACTTCATTTTTGTATATGATATTTGACTGATTAATTTTCCTCTTTTAGTTTAAAGGTTTTGCCTTTTTCAGTTTTATTTTTGTTTAAGGTTTCCCTTCCCTATTTTACGTTTACATTATATATGATATCAAATATCGTTATTTTGAATAATGATGACACAATTACTTTTCCATTTGATGCAAGACACATCTTAATCAGATATGGATGATTTTGAATCTGTTTTCAATTAGCTCTGTCTTAGAACTTCCTTGATCCATCTATCTCTTTTGATATGATTATTTTGTTTTCATTGGAATTTTGCAGTTTACTGTATCAGATGCCTTAGGGAAGTCAAGGAAAACTAAGTATTTTCCTTCCTTGCATCAGAGTTTCATAAATGAATTTGTTATGGACTAGCAATTTACTTTTAGTTTGTTTACTTAGTAGGAAACCATTTTGATGGTAATGGATATCTTTGTTATCAATCAAGTTCCCTAATGGTTAGTTTTATCCCTTGTTGATTTATAGCCAACCTTGTGTACTGATATCTTAAGTGTCATTTTATGAATATCCACAGTATAGTTTGGAAATAGTATTTGTAGCTTTAGTACAGCATTTTTACCATATTAAGAGAATATTTCTTCATACAGTTGTCTTAATGTTTTTACTGAATATTCGTTTAATTTGTAATCATTTTATTATGTAAGATCCACTGATAGTATCTTTGTACTTTAGATTGTCAAATCTCAGATAAGATATATTCTGTTTTAGTAATAAATCTTAAAATACTTTTTAATTCTGCACAATGCTTTGTATCACTTTCTTATCTTTTATTCCCTCTTCTCCTGCAAATCGTTTTCTTTTAAATTTTCAGCGTTTCTTTATTTTTGTTCTGTACTTTTGCCTCTTAATGTTTCTATCTTCTTTTGAGAAACGTTTTTAATCAAATTCATTTTCCATATCCTGTGTTATTACATAAATGCTATATTTGTAAGTAATATAAGTATTTCTTTTTCTGTATTAATGGCCTACAAAGACCTGGTTCCGATTTATACATAGAGTGACATTGTTAAAACCATTTTTACATATTTTGGAAATGCCATAATCCACTAACGGCTTCCAATAGTGTCATATGTATGTTTTCATTCATTGCCACCTTAAAGGTTGTAGGTTCTTTTATAATATGATTGGCAGTAATTGGTTTTTGAACATGACCACGTGTGATGAATACCTCATGAGTTGTAGGACTCAGATCAGTCTTTCATTGTCGTGTTAATATATGGTTTACTGGAACTGGGTTGTATAAATGACATACATTTTCATATGATGTATTGATTGAGGCAACTCTCATTGTCAAGAAGACTTTACTTAATAGTTTTTCTGTTACTGTAAAGTGATTGCAAGATAAATAGAAGATGTTTATGCAATATTGTTGTCAACGGCCACACCATGTTGAAAACACCGCTTCTCGTCCGATCAGCGAAGTTAAGCAGCGTTGGGTCTGGTTAGTACTTGGATGGGTGACCGCCTGGGAACACCAGATGCTGTTGGCATTTTGATATATAATTACCCTTCTTTTCGATTTTCATATATTGTTATAGATATTGACAACTTCATTTTTGTATATATTATTTAACTGATGAATTTTCTTACTTGAGTTTAAACATGCTGCCTATTTTAAACTAATTTCTTCTTTAAAGTCTTCTTCCCTATTTTGCATTCACATTTTATATGATGATAAGCGGTGTTATCAACGTAGTGTGGCCGTTGGCAAACATTAAGCACAAACACATCCTATCTATTATGGACTCATCCAAAAGTAATAGAAAAATTCCAAATTAAAGTCTTTTCACAATGAAAGTTGCCTCCCTGTTTTCAAGAATATCTTCATCTGTATGCCTTGTATCAGAAACCCTTAAGTATTCTAATTAATACATCATATGAAAATGTATGTCATTTATACAACCAAGTTCCAGTAAACCATATATTAACACGACAATGAAAGAATGATCTGAGTCCTACAACTCATGAGGTATTCATCACACACGGTCATGTTCAAAAACCAATTACTGCCAATCATATTATAAAAGAACCTACAACCTTTAAGGTGGAAATAAATGAAAACATACATAAGACACTATTGGAAGCCGTTAGTGGATTAAGGCACTTGAGCTTACACTTCCAAAATATTATATCAAAAATGGTTTTAACAATGTCACTCTATGTATAAACTGGAACCTGGTCTGTAGGCCATAAATAGAAACGAAAAGAAAGATCTTACGTTACTTATAAATGTAGTATAAATGCAAATAACACAGGATATACAGGATATAGAAAACGAGTTTGATGAAATACCAATTTCCTTTTAGTTTGTTTACTTAGTAGGAAACCATTTTGATGGTAATGGATATCTTCGTTGTCAAGTTCCCTAATGGTTAGTTTTATCCCTTGTTGATTTATAGCCAACCTTGTGTACTGATATCTTAAGTGTCATTTTATGAATATCCACAATATAGTTTGGAAATAGTATTTGTAGCTTTAGTACAGCATTTTTACCATATTAAGAGAATATTTCTTCATACAGTTGTCTTAATGTTTTTACTGAATATTCGTTTAGTCAGTAAGCATTCTATTAATGTAAGATCCACTGATAGTATCTTTGTACTTTAGATTGTCAAATCTCAGATAATATATATTCTGTTTTATTCATAAATTATAAATATACTTTTCAATTCTGCACAATGCTTTGTATCACTTTCTTATCTTTTATTCCACCTTCTCCTGCAATTCGTTTTCTTTTTCATTGTCAGCGTTTCTTTATTTTTGTTCTGTACATTTGCCTCTTAATGTTTCTATCTTCATTTGAGAATCGCTTTTATTCAAATTCATTTTCCATATCCTGTGTTATTACATAAATGCTACATTTGTAAGTAATATAAGTATTTCTTTTTCTATATTAATGGCCTACAAAGACCTGGTTCCGATTTATACATAGACTGACATTGTTAAAACCATTTTTACATATTTTGGAAATGCCATAATCCACTAACGGCTTCCAATAATGTCATGTGTATGTTTTCATTCATTGCCACCTTAAAGGTTGTAGGTTCTTTTATAATATGATTGGCAGTAATTGGTTTTTGAACATGACCGTGTGTGATGAATACCTCATGAGTTGTAGGACTCAGATCAGTCTTTCATTGTCGTGTTAATATATGGTTTACTGGAACTGGGTTGTATAAATGACATACATTTTCATATGATGTATTGATTGAGGCAACTCTCATTGTCAAGAAGACTTTACTTAATAGTTTTTCTGTTACTGTAAGGTGATTGCAAGATAAATAGGAGATGTTTGTGCAATATTGTTGTCAACGGCCATACCACGTTGAAAACACCGCTTCTCGTCCGATCAGCGAAGTTAAGCAGCGTTGGGTCTGGTTAGTACTTGGATGGGTGACCGCCTGGGAACACCAGATGCTGTTGGCATTTTGATATATAATTACCCTTCTTTTCGATTTTCATATATTTTATAGATATTGACAACTTCATTTTTGTATATATTATTTAACTGATGAATTTTCTTACTTGAGTTTAAACATGTTGCCTATTTTAGACTAATTTCTTCTTTAAAGTTTTCTTCCCTATTTTGCCTTCACATTATATATGATGATAAGCGGTGTTTTCAACGTGCTATGGCCGTTGGCAAACATTAAGCACAAACACATCCTATCTATTCACTCTAAAGTAATAGAAAATTTTCAAATTAAAGTCTTTTCACAATGAAAGTTGTCTCCCTGTTTCCAAGAAAATCTCTATCTATATGCCTTGCATCAGGAACCATTAAGTACTCTAATTAATGCATCATATGAAAATGTATGTCATTTATACAACCAAGTTCCAGTAAACCATATATTAACACGACAATGAAAGACTGATCTGAGACCTACAACTCATGAGGTATTCATCACACACGGTCATGTTCAAAAACCAATTACTGCCAATCATATTATAAAAGAACCTACAACCTTTAAGGTGGCAATGAATGAAAACATACATATGACACCGTTAGTGGATTATGGCATTTCCAAAATATGTAAAAATGGTTTTAACAATGTCACTCTATGTATAAATCAGAACCAGGTCTTTGTAGGCCATTAATATAGAAAATGAAAGGACTTATATTACTTAAAAATGTAGTATACATGCAATAACACAGGACGTGGAAAACGTGAGTATCAGTCAAATATCAGTCAAATATCATATACAAAAATGAAGTTGTCAATATCTATAGAAATATATGAAAATGGAAAAGAAGGGTAATTATATATCAAAATGCCAACAGCATCTGGTGTTCCCAGGCGGTCACCCATCCAAGTACTAACCAGACCCAACGCTGCTTAACTTCGCTGATCGGACGAGAAGCGGTGTTTTCAACGTGGTGTGGCCGTTGGCAACAATATTGCACAAACATCTCCTATTTATCTTGCAATCACCTTACAGTAACAGAAAAACTATTAAGTAAAGTCTTCTTGACAATGAGAGTTGCCTCAATCAATACATCATATGAAAATGTATGTCATTTATACAACCCAGTTCCAGTAAACCATATATTAACACGACAATGAAAGACTGATCTGAGTCCTACAACTCATGAGGTATTCATCACACACGGTGATGTTCAAAAACCAATTACTGCCAATCATATTATAAAAGAACCTAGAACCTTTAAGGTGGTAATGAATGAAAACATACACATGACACTATTGGAAGCTGTTAGTGGATTAAGGCACTTGAGCTTACACTTTCAAAATATTATATCAAAAATGGTTTTAACAATGTCACTCTATGTATAAATTGGAACCTGGTGTCTGTAGGCTATGAATGAAAACGAAATGGAACGACTTACATTACTAAAATACAGTAATATAGAGGGAAAATTACAGGTTATGGAAAACAGTATTTGGTGAGTAGAAAATGACAAAACAAGAAGTAATACCAATAAGTATGAAAAGGACAGAGAAAGTAAAACAAAATGAAGAAATGCTGACAATTACACACGGGAATCACTTGCAAGAGAGCAGGGTATAAATGGTAAGCAACTGATACAAAGTAACGTGCAGAATGGAAAACGATATTTATCATTTATCAATAAAGCAAAGTATATAGTATCTACCATTTGACCATTTAAAGTAGGAATATAGTATCAGAGGATCTTACATTACCAGAATGCTTACTGACTAAACGAATATTCAGTAAAAACATTAAGACAACTGTATGAAGAAATATTCTCTTAATATGGTAAAAATGCTGTACTAAAGCTACAAATACTATTTCCAAACTATACTGTGGATATTCATAAAATGACACTTAAGATATCAGTACACAAGGTTGGCTATAAATCAACAAGGGATAAAACTAACCATTAGGGAACTTGATTGATAACAAAGATATCCATTACCATCAAAATGGTTTCCTACTAAGTAAACAAACTAAAAGTAAATTGCTAGTCCATAACAAAGTCATTTATGAAACTCTGATGCAAGGAAGGAAAATACTTAGTTTTCCTTGACTTCCCTAAGGCATCTGATACAGTAAACTGCAAAATTCCAATGAAAACAAAATAATCATATCAAAAGAGATAGATGGATCAAGGAAGTTCTAAGAGCAGAGCTAATTGAAAACAGATTCAAAATCATCCATATCTGATTAAGATGTGTCTTGCATCAAATGGAAAAGTACTTGTGTCATCATTATTCAAAATAACGATATTTGATATCATATATAATGTAAACGTAAAATAGTGAAGAAAACCTTAAACAGGAAATAAAACACAGCTAGGCAAAATATTTAAACTAAAAGAGAAAAATCAATAAGTCAAATATCATATACAAAAATGAAGTTTTCAATATCTATAGAAATATATGAAAATCGGAAAGAAGGGTAATTATATATCAAAATGCCAACAGCATCTGGTGTTCCCAGGCGGTCACCCATCCAAGTACTAACCAGACCCAACGCTGCTTAACTTCGCTGATCGGACGAGAAGCGGTGTTTTCAACGTGGTATGGCCGTTGACAACAATATTGCACAAACATCTCCTATTTATCTTGCAATCACCTTACAGTAACAGAAAAACTATTAAGTAAAGTCTTCTTGACAATGAGAGTTGCCTCAATCAATACATCATATGAAAATGTATGTCATTTATACAACCAAGTTCCAGTAAACCATATATTAACACGACAATGAAAGACTGATCTGAGTCCTACAACTCATGAGGTATTCATCACACACGGTCATGTTCAAAAACCAATTACTGCCAATCATATTATAAAAGAACCTACAACCTTTAGGGTGGCAATGAATGAAAACATACTTATGATACTATTGGAAGCCGTTAGTCGATTAAGGCACTTGAGCTTACACTTCCAAAATATTATATCAAAAATGGTTTTAACAATGTCACTCTATGTTTAAATTGGAACCTGGTGTCTGTAGGCCATAAACAGAAACAAAAAGAAAGGACTTACATTACTTAAAAGTGCAGTATAAAGGCAAAAATACAAGATAAAGTAAACGAGTTTGATGTCTAAATATTGCCAAAAGAAGATGGGATAAGCAATAAGAAAGAAAAGGACAGAAAAAGTAGAATAAAGAAATGACAATAAAGGAAGGGAATTACTTGTAAGAAAAGAGGGAATAAATGATAACCACGTTACACAAAAACAGCGTGCAGAATGAAAAAGGATGTTTATCATTTATTAATAAGACAGAGTATATATCATCTGCGATTTGACCATTTAAAGTAGGAACATAGTATCAGAGGATCTTACATTACCAGAATGCTTACTGACTAAACGAATATTCAGTAAAAACATTAAGACAACTGTATGAAGAAATATTCTCTTAATATGGTAAAAATGCTGTACTAAAGCTACAAATACTATTTCCAAACTATACTGTGGATATTAATAAAATGACACTTAAGATATCAGTACACAAGGTTGGCTATAAATCAACAAGGGATAAAACTAACCATTAGGGAACTTGATTGATAACAAAGATATCCATTACCATCAAAATGGTTTCCTACTAAGTAAACAAACTAAAAGTCAATTGCTAGTCCATAACAAAGTCATTTATGAAACTCTGATGCAAGGAAGGAAAATATTTAGCGTTCCTTGACTTCCCTAAGGCATCTGATACAGTAAACTGCAAAATTCCAATGAAAACAAAATAATCATATCAAAAGAGATAGATGGATCAAGGAAGTTCTAAGACAGAGGTAATTGAAAACAGATTCAAAATCATCCATATCTGATTAAGATGTGTCTTGCATCAAATGGAAAAGTAATTGTCATCATTATTCAAAATAACGATATTTGATATCATATATAATGTAAACGTAAAATAGGGAAGAAAACCTTAAACAGGAAATAAAACACAGCTAGGCAAAATATTTAAACTACAAGAGAAAAATCAATAAGTCAAATATCATATACAAAAATGAAGTTGTCAATATCTATAGAAATATATGAAAATCGGAAAGAAGGGTAATTATATATCAAAATGCCAACAGCATCTGGTGTTCCCAGGCGGTCACCCATCCAAGTACTAACCAGACCCAACGCTGCTTAACTTCGCTGATCGGACGAGAAGCGGTGTTTTCAACGTGGTATGGCCGTTGACAACATTATTAAACAAACATCTCCTATTTATCTTGCAATCACCTTACAGTAACAGAAAAACTATTAAGTAAAGTCTTCTTGACAATGAGAGTTGCCTCAATCAATACATCATATGAAAATGTATGTCATTTATACAACCAAGTTCCAGTAAACCATATATTAACACGACAATGAAAGACTGATCTGAGTCCTACAACTCATGAGGTATTCATCACACACGGTCATGTTCAAAAACCAATTACTGCCAATCATATTATAAAAGATCCTACAACCTTTAAGGTGGCAATGAATCAAAACATACATATCACACTATTGGAAGCCGTTAGTGGATTACGGCACTTGAGCTTACACTTCCAAAATATTATATCAAAAATGGTTTTAACAATGTCACTTATGTATAAATTGGAACCTAGTGTCTGTAGGCCATAAACAGAAACGAAAAGAAAGGACTTACATTACTTAAAAGTGTAGTATAAAGGCAAAAATACAAGATCAGAAAAACGAGTTCGATGACTTAAGATTGTCAAAAGAAGATGGGATAAGCAATAAGAAAGAAAAGGACAGAAAAAGGAGGATAAACATATTAGAACATTTGAAGCCGTTACTTGATTATGGTATTTCCAAAATATATAAAAATGGTTTTAACAATGTCACTCTATGTATAAATCGGAACCAGGTCTTTGTAGGCCATTAATATACAAAAAGAAATACTTATATTACTTACAAATGTAGCATTTATGTAATAACACAGGATATGGAAAATGAGTTTGATTAATAAAGATTGTGAAAAGAAGATATAAACATTAAAAGGTAAAAGTACAAAGAAAAAATAATAAAGAAACGCTGAAAATGAAAAAAGAGAATGACTTGAAGGAGAAGAGGGAATAGATGATAAGAAAGTGATACAAAGAAGCGGGCATAATTGAATAAATATATTTATCATTTACTATTAAAACAAAGTATATATCATCTGACATTTGACAATTTAAAGTACGAAGATACTATCAGTGGATCTTACATTAAGACAATGCTTACTGACTAAACGAATATTCAGTAAAAACATTAAGACAACTGTATGAAGAAATATTCTCTTAATATGGTAAAAATGCTGTACTAAAACTACAAATACTATTTCTAAACTATACTGTGGATATTCATAAAATGACACTTAAGATATCAGTACACAAGGTTGGCTATAAATCAACAAGGGATAAAACTAACCATTAGGGAACTTGATTGATAACAAAGATATCCATTACCATCAAAATGGTTTCCTACTAAGTAAACAAACTAAAAGTAAATTGCTAGTCCATAACAAAGTCATTTATGAAAATCTGATGCAAGGAAGGAAAATACTTAGATTTCCTTGACTTCCCTAAGGCATCTGATACAGTAAACTGCAAAATTCCAATGAAAACAAAATAATCATATCAAAAGAGATAGATGGATCAAGGAAGTTCTAAGACAGAGCTAATTGAAAACAGATTCAAAATCATCCATATCTGATTAAGATGTGTCTTGCATCAAATGGAAAGTATTGTGTCATCATTATTCAAAATAACGATATTTGATATCATATATAATGTAAACGTAAAATAGGGAAGAAAACCTTAAACAGGCAATAAAACACAGCTAGGCAAAATATTTAAACTAAAAGAGAAAAATCAATAAGTCAAATATCATATACAAAAATGAACTATTCAATATCTATAGAAATATATGAAAATCGGAAAGAAGGGTAATTATATACCAAAATGCCAACAGCATCTGGTGTTCCCAGGCGGTCACCCATCCAAGTACTAACCAGACCCAACGCTGCTTAACTTCGCTGATCGGACGAGAAGCGGTGTTTTCAACGTGGTATGGCCGTTAACAACAATATTACACAAACATCTCCTATTTATCTTGCAATCACCTTACACTAACAGAAAAACTATTAACTAAAGTCTTCTTGACAATGAGAGTTGCCTCAATCAATACATCATATGAAAATGTATGTCATTTATACAACCAAGTTCCAGTAAACCATATATTAACACGACAATGAAAGACTGATCTGAGTCCTACAACTCATGAGGTATTCATCACACACGGCGATGTTCAAAAACCAATTACTGCCAATCATATTATAAAAGAACCTACAACCTTTAAGGTGGCAATGAATGAAAACATACATATCACACCGTTAGTGGATTATGGCATTTCCAAAATATGTAGAAATGGTTTTAACAATGTCACTCTATGTATAAATAGGAACCAGGTCTTTGTAGGCCATTAATATAGAAAAAGAAATACTTATATTACTTAAAGATGTAGTATAAATGCAATAATACAGGATATGGAAAACGAGTTTGATTAAAAACGATGGTGAAAAGAAGATAGAAACATTAAGAGGTAAAAGTAAAGAACAAGAATAAAGAAACGCTGAAAATGAAAAAGAAAACGAGTTGCAGTAGAAGAGGGAATAAAAGATAATAAAGTGGTACAAAGCAGCGTCCAGAATTAAAAAGTATATTTATAATCTAATAACAAAACAGAATATATCTTATCTGAGATTTGACAATCTAAAGTACGAAGATACTATCAGTGGATCTTACATTAATATAATGCAAACAAACTAAACGAATATTCAGTAAAAAAATTAAGACAACTGTATGAAGAAATACTTTTTTAATATGGTAAAAATGCTGTACTAAAACTACAAATACTATGTCCTAACTATACTGTGGATATTCATAAAATGACACTTAAGATATCAGTACACAAGGTTGGCTATAAATCAACAAGGGATAAAACTAACCATTAGGGAACTTGATTGATAACAAAGATATCCATTACCATCAAAATGGTTTCCTACTAAGTAAACAAACTAAAAGTCAATTACTAGTCCATAACAAAGTCATTTATGAAACTCTGATGCAAGGAAGGAAAATATTTAGCGTTCCTTGACTTCCCTAAGGCATCTGATACAGTAAACTGCAAAATTCCAATGAAAACAAAATAATCATATCAAAAGAGATAGATGGATCAAGGAAGTTCTAAGACAGACGTAATTGAAAACAGATTCAAAATCATCCATATCTGATTAAGATGTGTCTTGCATCAAATGGAAAAGTAATTGTGTCATCATTATTCAAAATAACGATATTTGATATCATATAAAATGTAAACGTAAAATAGTGAAGAAAACCTTAAACAGGAAATAAAACACAGCTAGGCAAAATATTTAAACTAAAAGAGAAAAATCAATAAGTCAAATATCATATACAAAAGTGAATTTTTCAATATCTATAGAAATATATGAAAATCGGAAAGAAGGGTAATTATATATCAAAATGCCAACAGCATCTGGTGTTCCCAGGCGGTCACCCATCCAAGTACTAACCAGACCCAACGCTGCTTAACTTCGCTGATCGGACGAGAAGCGGTGTTTTCAACGTGGTATGGCCGTTGACAACACTATAAAACAAACATCTATTTATCTTGCAATCACCTTACAGTAACAGAAAAACTATTAAGTAAAGTCTTCATGGCAATGAGAGTTGCCTCAATTAATACATCATATGAAAATGTATGTCATTTATACAACCCAGTTCCAGTAAACCATATATTAACACGACAATGAAAGACTGATCTGAGTCCTACAACTCATGAGGTATTCATCACACACGGTCATGTTCAAAAACCAATTACTGCCAATCATATTATAAAAGAACCTAGAACCTTTAAGGTGGAAATAAATGAAAACATACATATCACATTATTGGAAGCCGTTAGTGGATTAAGGCACTTGAGCTTACACTTCCAAAATATTATATCAAAAATGGTTTTAACAATGTCACTCTATGTATAAATTGGAACCTGGTGTCTGTAGGCCATAAACAGAAACAAAAAGAAAGGACTTACATTACTTAAAAGTGCAGTATCAAGGCAAAAATACAAGATAAAGTAAACGAGTTTGATGTCTAAATATTGCCAAAAGAAGATGGGATAAGCAATAAGAAAGAAAAGGACAGAAAAAGTAGAATAAAGAAATGACAATGAAGGGAATCACTTGTAAGAAAAGAGGGAATAAATGATAACCACGTTACACAAAACAGCTTACAGAATGAAAAAGGATGTTTATCATTGATTAATAAGACAAGAGTTTATATCATCTGCGATTTGACCATTTAAAGTAGGAACATAGTATCAGAGGATCTTACATTACCAGAATGCTTACTGACTAAACGAATATTCAGTAAAAACATTAAGACAACTGTATGAAGAAATATTCTCTTAATATGGTAAAAATGCTGTACTAAAGCTACAAATACTATTTCCAAACTATACTGTGGATATTCATAAAATGACACTTAAGATATCAGTACACAAGGTTGGCTATAAATCAACAAGGGATAACACTAACCATTAGGGAACTTGATTGATAAGAAAGATATCCATTACCATCAAAATTGTTTCCTACTAAGTAAACAAACTAAAAGTAAATTGCTAGTCCATAACAAAGTCATTTATGAAACTCTGATGCAAGGAAGGAAAATACTTAGTTTTCCTTGACTTCCCTAAGGCATCTGATACAGTAAACTGCAAAATTCCAATGAAAACAAAATAATTATATCAAAAGAGATAGATGGATCAAGGAAGTTCTAGGACAGAGGTAATTGAAAACTGATTCAAAATCATCCATATCTGATTAAGATGTGTCTTGCATCAAATGGAAAAGTAATTGTGTCATCATTATTCAAAATAACGATATTTGATATCATATATAATGTAAACGTAAAATAGTGAAGAAAACCTTAAACAGGAAATAAAACACAGCTAGGCAAAATATTTAAACTAAAAGAGAAAAATCAATAAGTCAAATATCATATACAAAAATGAAGTTGTCAATATCTATAGAAATATATGAAAATCGGAAAGAAGGGTAATTATATATCAAAATGCCAACAGCATCTGGTGTTCCCAGGCGGTCACCCATCCAAGTACTAACCAGACCCAACGCTGCTTAACTTCGCTGATCGGACGAGAAGCGGTGTTTTCAACGTGGTATGGCCGTTGACAACATAACTTAACAAACATCTCCTATTTATCTTGCAATCACCTTACAGTAACAGGAAAAACTATTAAGTAAAGTCTTCTTGACAATGAGAGTTGCCTCAATCAATACATCATATGAAAATGTATGTCATTTATACAACCCAGTTCCAGTAAACCATATATTAACACGACAATGAAAGACTGATCTGAGTCCTACAACTCATGAGGTATTCATCACACACGGTGATGTTCAAAAACCAATTACTGCCAATCATATTATAAAAGAACCTACAACCTTTAAGGTGGCAATGAATGAAAACATACATATCACACTATTGGAAGCCGTTAGTGGATTATGACACTTGAGCTTACACTTCCAAAATATATCAAAAATAGTTTTAACAATGTCACTCTATGTATAAATTGGAACCTGGTGTCTGTAGGCCATAAACAGAAACAAAAAGAAAGGACTTACATTACTTAAAAGTGCAGTATAATGGCAAAAATACAAGATAAAGTAAACGAGTTTGATGTCTAAATATTGCTAAAAGAAGATGGGATAAGCAATAAGAAAGAAAAGGACAGAAAAAGTAGAATAAAGAAATAACAATGAAGGGAATTACTTATAAGAAAAGAGGGAATAAATGATAACCACGTTACACAAAACAACATGCAGAATGAAAAAGGATGTTTATCATTTATTAATAAGACTGAGTATATATCATCTGCGATTTGACCATTTAAAGTCGGAATATAGTATCAGAGGATCTTACATTAGCAGAATGCTTACTGACTAAACGAATATTCAGTAAAAACACTAAGACAACTATATGAAGAAATATTCTCTTAATATTGTAAAAATGCTGTACTAAAGCTACAAATACTATTTCCAAACTATATTGTGGATATTCATAAAATGACACTTAAGATATCAGTACACAAGGTTGGCTATGAATCAACAAGGGATAAAACTAACCATTAGGGAACTTGATTGATAACAAAGATATCCATTACCATCAAAATGGTTTCCTACTAAGTAAACAAACTAAAAGTAAATTGCTAGTCCATAACAAAGACATTTATGAAACTCTGATGCAAGGAAGGAAAATACTTAGTTTTCCTTGACTTCCCTAAGGCATCTGATACAGTAAACTGCAAAATTCCAATGAAAGCAAAATAATTATATCAAAAGAGATAGATGGATCAAGGAAGTTCTAAGGCAGAGTTAATTGAAAACAGATTCAAAATCATCCATATCTGATTAAGATGTGTCTTGCATCAAATGGAAAAGTAATTGTGTCATCATTATTCAAAATAACGATATTTGATATCATATATAATGTAAACGTAAAATAGTGAAGAAAACCTTAAACAGGAAATAAAACACAGCTAGGCAAAATATTTAAACTAAAAGAGAAAAATCAATAAGTCAAATATCATATACAAAAATGAAGTTTTCAATATCTATAGAAATATATGAAAATCGGAAAGAAGGGTAATTATATATCAAAATGCCAACAGCATCTGGTGTTCCCAGGCGGTCACCCATCCAAGTACTAACCAGACCCAACGCTGCTTAACTTCGCTGATCGGACGAGAAGCGGTGTTTTCAACGTGGTATGGCCGTTGACAAGAATATTGCACAAAAATCTCCTATTTATCTTGCAATCACCTTACAGTAACAAAAAAAACTATTAAGTAAAGTCTTCTTGACAATGAGAGTTGCCTCAATCAATACACCATATGAAAATGTATGTCATTTATACAACCAAGTTCCAGTAAACCATATATTAACACGACAATGAAAGACTGATCTGAGTCCTACAACTCATGAGGTATTCATCACACACGGTGATGTTCAAAAACCAATTACTGCCAATCATATTATAAAAGAACCTACAACCTTTAAGGTGGCAATGAATGAAAACATACATATGACACCGTTAGTGGATTATGGCATTTCCAAAATATGTATAAATGGTTTTAACAATGTCACTCTATGTATAAATCGGAACCAGGTCTTTGTAGGCCATTAATATAGAAAAAGAAATATTTATATTACTTAAAGATGTAGTATAAATGCAATAATACAGGATATGGAAAACGAGTTTGATTAAAAACGATTGTGAAAAGAAGATAGAAACATTAAGAGATAAAAGTAAAGAACAAGAATAAAGAAACGCTGAAAATGAAAAAGAAAACGAGTTGCAGTAGAAGAGGGAATAAAAGATGATAAAGTGGTACAAAGCAGCGTCCGGAATTGAAAAGTATATTTATAATCTATTAATAAAACAGAATATATCTTATCTGAGATTTGACAATCTAAAGTACGAAGATACTATCAGTGGATCTTACATTAATAAAATGCTAACAAACTAAACGAATATTCAGTAAAAACATTAAGACAACTGTATGAAGAAATACTTTCTTAATATGGTAAAAATGCTGTACTTAAACTACAAATACTATGTCCTAACTATACTGTGGATATTCATAAAATTACACAAGATATCAGTACACTAGCTTGGCTATAAATCAACAAGGGATAAAACTAACCATTAGGGAACTTGATTGATAACAAAGATATCCATTACCATCAAAATGGTTTCCTACTAAGTAAACAAACTAAAAGTAAATTGCTAGTCCATAACAAAGTCATTTATGAAACTCTGATGCAAGGAAGGAAAATACTTAGATTTCCTTGACTTCCCTAAGGCATCTGATACAGTAAACTGCAAAATTCCAATGAAAACAAAATAATCATATCAAAAGAGATAGATGGATCAAGGAAGTTCTAAGACAGAGTCCAATTGAAAACAGATTCAAAATCATCCATATCTGATTAAGATGTGTCTTGCATCAAATGGAAAAGTAATTGTGTCATCATTATTCAAAATAACGATATTTGATATCATATATAATGTAAACGTAAAATAGTGAAGAAAACCTTAAACAGGAAATAAAACACAGCTAGGCAAAATATTTAAACTAAAAGAGAAAAATCAATAAGTCAAATATCATATACAAAAATGAAGTTTTCAATATCTATAGAAATATATGAAAATCGGAAAGAAGGGTAATTATATATCAAAATGCCAACAGCATCTGGTGTTCCCAGGCGGTCACCCATCCAAGTACTAACCAGACCCAACGCTGCTTAACTTCGCTGATCGGACGAGAAGCGGTGTTTTCAACGTGGTATGGCCGTTGACAACATTATTAAAGAAACATCTCCTATTTATCTTGCAATCACCTTACAGTAACAGAAAAACTATTAAGTAAAGTCTTCTTGACAATGAGAGTTGCCTCAATCAATACATCATATGAAAATGTATGTCATTTATACAACCAAGTTCCAGTAAACCATATATTAACACGACAATGAAAGACTGATCTGAGTCCTACAACTCATGAGGTATTCATCACACACGGTGATGTTCAAAAACCAATTACTGCCAATCATATTATAAAAGAACCTACAACCTTTAAGGTGGCAATGAATGAAAACATACATATGACACCGTTAGTGGATTATGGCATTTCCAAAATATGTAAAAATGGTTTTAAAATGTCACTCTATGTATAAATAGGAACCAGGTCTTTGCAGGCCATTAATATAGAAAAAGAAATATTTATATTACTTAAAGATGTAGTATAAATGCAATAATACAGGATATGGAAAACGAGTATGATTAAAAACGATTGTGAAAACAAGATAGAAACATTAAGAGGTAAAAGTAAAGAACAAGAATAAAGAAACGCTGAAAATGAAAAAGAAAACGAGTTGCAGTAGAAGAGGGAATAAAAGATAATAAAGTGGTACAAAGCAGCGTCCAGAATTCAAAAGTATATTAAAATCTATTACTAAAACAGAATATATCTTATCTGAGATTTGACAATCTAAAGTACGAAGATACTATCAGTGGATCTTACATTAATAAAATGCTCACAAACTAAACGAATATTCAGTAAAAACATGGAGACAACTGTATGAAGAAATATTCTCTTAATATGGAAAAAATGCTGTACTAAAGCTACAAATACTATTTCCAAACTATACTGTGGATATTCATAAAATGACACTTAAGATATCAGTACACAAGTTTGGCTATAAATCAACAAGGGATAAAACTAACCATTAGGGAACTTGATTGATTACAAAGATATCCATTACCATCAAAATGGTTTCCTACTAAGTAAACAAACTAAAAGTCAATTGCTAGTCCATAACAAAGTCATTTATGAAACTCTGATGCAAGGAAGGAAAATACTTAGTTTTCCTTGACTTCCCTAAGGCATCTGATACAGTAAACTGCAAAATTCCAATGAAAACAAAATAATCATATCAAAAGAGATAGATGGATCAAGGAAGTTCTAAGACAGAGGTAATTGAAAATAGATTCAAAATCATCCATATCTGATTAAGATGTGTCTTGCATCAAATGGAAAAGTAATTGTGTCATCATTATTCAAAATAACGATATTTGATATCATATATAATGTAAACGTAAAATAGTGAAGAAAACCTTAAACAGGAAATAAAACACAGCTAGGCAAAATATTTAAACTAAAAGAGAAAAATCAATAAGTCAAATATCATATACAAAAATGAAGTTGTCAATATCTATAGAAATATATGAAAATCGGAAAGAAGGGTAATTATATATCAAAATGCCAACAGCATCTGGTGTTCCCAGGCGGTCACCCATCCAAGTACTAACCAGACCCAACGCTGCTTAACTTCGCTGATCGGACGAGAAGCGGTGTTTTCAACGTGGTATGGCCGTTGACAACATTATTAAACAAACATCTCCTATTTATCTTGCATACACCTTACGGTAACTGAAAAACTATTAAGTAAAGTCTTCTTGACAATGAGAGTTGCCTCAATCAATACATCATATGAAAATGTATGTCATTTATACAACGAAGTTCCAGTAAACCATATATTAACACGACAATGAAAGACTGATCTGAGTCCTACAACTCATGAGGTATTCATCACACACGGTCATGTTCAAAAACCAATTACTGCCAATCATATTATAAAAGAACCTACAACCTTTAAGGTGGTAATGAATGAAAACATACATATCACACTATTGGAAGTCGTTAGTGGATTAAGGCACTTGAGCTTACACTTCCAAAATATTATATCAAAAATGGTTTTAACAATGTCACTCTATGTATACATTGGAACCTGGTGTCTGTAGGCCATAAACAGAAACAAAAAGAAAGGACTTACATTACTTAAAAGTGTAGTATAAAGGCAATAATACAAGATAAGGAAAACGAGTTTGATGACTAAAGATTGTCAAAAGAAGATGGGATAAGCTTTAAGAAAGAAAAGGACAGAAAAAGTAGAATAAAGAAATGTTTGTGAAAGTTCCCTCAATGTTTGTCTGTCTATTATAACATCCAACTAATAGATGGGGTTTAGGTGATATTATCATAGATTCTCACTATGGTATACAAGATACACAAACAATTCACCTCACTGTTTCCTTAAATACCAAAGTTGACGCTTCACAACTTGGAGTTATACTTTACCCTCAGCACAACAACCACAACAACACTGCACAACAGTTATAATTTTCTCAGCACAACCAACAACACTTGTAGACAAGCATAGTCTCTCTCACTGGAGCCAGGCGATTCATCACACACACACACACACACACACACACATCTTAAGAGCCCACAACACAAGTTAGAACAACTAAGAGCCCACAACACAAGTTATAACAACCCCACAACACAAGTTATAACAACCCGACAACACAAGTTATAACAACCCGACAACACAAGTTATAACAACCCGACAACACAAGTTATAACAACCCGACAACACAAGTTATAACAACCCCACAACACAAGTTATAACAACCCGACAACACAAGTTATAACAACCCCACAACACAAGTTATAACAACCCGACAACACAAGTTATAACAACCCCACAACACAAGTTATAACAACCCCACAACACAAGTTATAACAACCCGACAACACAAGTTATAACAACCCCACAACACAAGTTATAACAACCCGACAACACAAGTTATAACAACCCCACAACACAAGTTATAACAACCCGACAACACAAGTTATAACAACCCCACAACACAAGTTATAACAACTAATTGTCGTTGTAAAAGACAATGTGGTTGACACCACATTATTGGGTTGTGCCATTTCTGGCACAGGTCGAGGTGTGTGTGTGTGTGTGTGTGTGTGTGTGTGTGTGTCAGTGTGCCATTATTGGCACAGGTCGGGTGTTTGTGTATTACAATAGTGATGAAGCGTCTTATAGTACATGTGTTTATTGTTTACATTGTCCCCATTTAGGGATACAAAAAATGATGTAATATATACAAACGACACTTTCAAATAAATCCCCCAACATGTATATATATATATATATAAACATTTTACTGCAAAATTTATAATTTCCATTCTTTATGTTTATTTTTCTTCAAATAGATATAAATCAATCTTACATATTTACATTTAGTATATACTATAACTTAATACCTTAAAATGTTGAAAATAAAATCTACAGCAATGAAAAATATATGTACATTATCATGTAACAACTTTTTAAATACGATATATAAGTTTTCTTAAAGTACCATAGAAAACGTGAAACAGGACAGCCTAAAGAAAAATTAACAACGTTTTGTTTACAAATGTTTTCAAAGCAAAGTACACATTGTTTTTCAATTACACTTTTTATACTTTATAGTAACAGTTGTTTTCACTAATAACGAACACCATGAACAGTATGAAATCATCTAGTAATAATGTTGACAAGTTTAATTAGTATGAACAGGTCGTCAACAAAGTTATTTGGCCCTTAGTGTACCATTAGAAACTCTCTGATGTACCAATAATGGTGTTGATAATCAACCAATCCCGTAGGAGCTGTTGAAAATGATAGACAAGGTCGTTCGAAGGTTAATTGGTTTTTTGGGTTTTAGGTCTATCAATTGCCAGGGTCATTAAAGCCGGAGTCTATGTATATATTTTTTCTACGTGTGTGTGTGTGTGTGTGTGTGTGTGTGTGTGGCTTTTCTCGTTGAAGATGTCAACTTAATAAGTTCTTCATATTGTATGTGTAAACATAATTCATGCCTGTATTCAAATAGGATATATCCACATAAACATTGAAGATAATGTTACATTAATTATAAATGATATATTCTATTCATTATAGATTATATCTACATAAACATTAAGATGATGTTATATCAATTATAAATCATATATTCTATTCATTATTGATTATATCTTTACAAATAAATTTTTTATTCCCAAATCCTGATAAACCATAAGACATTTTACGTAATATTTGTATCCCACTTTTATAAAGTCCACTACGTACCACACCCGAGAATAGAATAATCATTGAGTATTTCTTTTACAAGGCCATTGGGTCTCTGATTGGTCCGACACGGACCTTTGCCTGTTGGAGGCCCCTGGTTCCCTGGGGACGTATGCAGAAAAATTCTTAGATTTCTGCTTATTCTCATGCTTAGCTGAGCAAGTGACTTAAGTCCCACACAGAAAAGGACTAAGCATGATGCTTAGCAAAACTTAAGCATAAGATTTAAGAAGTATGAAATGCAGTTTGGGTCAAAATATTTGTCGTCTGCTAAGCAAATACTTAAGCGTAGGGCAGCTTTCAAAAACATGCTTAGCAAAATTCTTAAAGTTAAGTATAATTCTTTGGGGTTAAGCATACTTAAGCATTCTAAGAAGTTTTCTGCATACGGCCCCTGGTCCCTATGCATGGTCGTCTGAGACGCAGACCACGTCTTATGGAAATGGTGTTGGGAGCACTGGTTTCATCTGGGAGGTCAGGGGGTGTTCACCCATGGTCCCACATCTAGGAGGTGAGGGGGTATTCATCCATGGTCCCACATCTGGGAGGTGAGGGGGTATTCACCCATGGTCCCACATCTGGGAGGTGAGGGGGTATTCACCCATGGTCCCACATCTGGGAGGTAAGGGGGGATTCACCCATGGTCCCACATCTGGGAGGTAAGGGGGGATTCACCCATGGTCCCACATCTGGGAGGTAAGGGGGGATTCACCCATGGTCCCACATCTAGGAGGTGAGGGGGTATTCATCCATGGTCCCACATCTGGGAGGTGAAGGGGTGTTCATCCATGGTCCCACATCTGGGAGGTGAGGGGGTGTTCATCCATGGTCCCACATCTGGGAGGTGAGGGGTGTTCATCCATGGTCCCACATCTGGGAGGTGAGGGGGTGTTCATCCATGGTCCCACATCTGGGAGGTGAGGGGGTGTTTATCTATGGTCCCACATCTGGGAGGTGAGGAGGTGTTCATCCATGGTCCCACATCTGGGAGGTGAGGGGGTGTTCATCCATGGTCCCACATCTGGGAGGTGAGGGGGTGTTCATCCATGGTCCCACATCTGGGAGGTGAGGGGGTATTCACCCATGGTCCCACATCTGGGAGGTGAGGGGGTATTCATCCATGGTCCCACATCTGGGAGGTGAGGGGGTATTCACCCATGGTCCCACATCTGGGAGGTGAGGGGGTATTCACCCATGGTCCCACATCTGGGAGGTAAGGGGGGATTCACCCATGGTCCCACATCTGGGAGGTAAGGGGGGATTCACCCATGGTCCCACATTGTAGGCCTCTGTAACTGGCCCTCGCCTTGTTCCAGGCTCACTGGATCATACACCTGGCTACAGCTAAAGCTTGAAGCTGCTTTAGCTGTCTCGTGTCACCTCCGACCCCCAAGTGGCTGGGTTCGACCCCCAAGTGGCTGGGTTCGACCCCCACCTGGCTGGGTTCGACCCCCACCTGGCTGGAAATCCAGTGTACTAATGGCACATTGAGCCCACACAGACCCGACCAGTGCCAGTAATGGCACACTGAGCACACACAGACCCGGCCAGTGCCAGTAATGACACACTGAGCACACACAGACCCGGCCAGTGCCAGTAATGGCACACTGAGCACACACAGACCCGACCAATGCCAGTAATGGCACACTGAGCACACACAGACCCGACCAATGCCACTAATGGCACACTGAGCACACAGACCCGACCAGTGCCACTAATGGCACACTGAGCACACACAGACCCGACCAGTGCCAGTAAAAACTCACCTCAAAAGAGACCCGGCATTAAGAAACACCCGTGCAAAGCTTAATTTTTTGGCAAAGCTTTACACACACACACACACACACACACACACACATACACTATAATGGAGTATGGCCCACTACACGACCATATGCGTGCTGTTCTTCGCTGTTCTTCGGTAAGTGACTATACTGGGGCACTGTTCAGACCAAAAGTTCACAGATACATCGAAGCGCTATGATTCAATACAGGTTGCAAATACGTCTGAGCAACTTTACATTCTTTATGGCTTGATTGTGAAATGATTTCAAACTTGGTATTTTAACGACGAAGAGATGTTCCTCTTTGTCGACTAGTATAACAGTGAACAGTTCGTAGACAAGGGTATTTAATTGGCCCTTAGTTCATCCTTAGATCATATTTAATGTAACAATAATAGTCGTGATAAATTAATTAGTTCCGTTGGAACTGTTAAAAATTAATAGAAAAGTGTCGTTGAGGATTTCACAATCCATACGTTCTTTTCACATTCAATATCTAAATATACTTCCAGCATATTTTCAAACATCACATATCTATATAAACAGGAGAGAAATAGCATATAAATAATAAATGATACAATACATTCATGATAATTGTATTCTTGGTTAATAAACTTAAACTTACAAATCCCTTAAAGTCATAAAACATTTTACGTAATATTTGTATCCACTTTCATAGCATCCACTACTCTAAGTCCCACACTATTGGTTTACCCTGAGCCACACACGTTAACCAGCCAATCACTGACTTTGGGTCAACAACCCAAACCATCACATATTGTAGTCTAAGTTACAGTTAGGTATTTTTCCCCGTCACTCCACTAATCTTGGTGTTCCATTATCTGTTTTGTCGGAAGAAAGAAACTTCAGAATTCATGAAATGCCTTCGAAGCTTCTTGTCTTGCTGCGTTTCCCGTTGTGTGACTTCTGTTTTAGCCCTCGAGTCTTTGTCCAAAGTCCCCTCCTCGTCACTGTGGCGTGAAGAACGTCCGAGGAACTAGGGGTAGTATCGACGGAGAAGACAAGTGAAGCAGCGACGGAGGAGACACATACACACACACACGGGTGGAGACAGCGGCGTCTGACGAAACACAGGTGGAGGTTGGTGGGAGCGACATGGCTGCTCGAGTTCCTAACCTAACCTAACATGAAGGATTTAGGAAGATCCTCCACCAACAACCCTAATTTCCTAACGACCCCTCAACCGTGGGTGCTTGCTAACGACCCTTCAACCGTGGGTGCTTGCTAACGACCCTTCAACCGTGGGTGCTTGCTAACGACCCTTCAACCGTGGGTGCTTGCTAACGACCCTTCAACCGTGCGTGCTTGCTAACGACCCTTCAACCGTGGGTGCTTGCTAACGACCCTTCAACCGTGGGTGCTTGCTAACGACCCTTCAACCGTGCGTGCTTGCTAACGACCCTTCAACCGTGGGTGCTTGCTAACGACCCTTCAACCGTGGGTGCTTGCTAACGACCCTTCAACCGTGGGTGCTTGCTAACGACCCTTCAACCGTGGGTGCTTGCTAACGACCCTTCAACCGTGGGTGCTTGCTAACGACCCTTCAACCGTGGGTGCTTCCTAACGACCCTTCAACCGTGATCACTCTTCAAGTGAGGTGCACGTCACTCCAGGCGCTTCGAACACAGACCCTACTCCCACCGTAGGATCCAGTACGCTCCAAGACGACAGCGGAAGAGAAAAGAAATTAGCGAGAGAGAGACAGAAAGAGATCTGAATCAAATGCCACAGAAGCAGAGTTGAAATGCCAGAGACCCTCAGCAGCAGAAGGGGGTTCGAACGGGAGGTCCTAATGCAGTAGGAGGGTCTGTGTATATCAATCTTCCTCTGCTTCTCAGACGCGTCCAATCTAACTCCTGTCGGCTCTGGAATGGGTCTAGACACAAGTTAGGCCAGCATGACCCGTTGTCTCACTGTGGTGAACTTAAAAGAGCTGACTGAGTGTGCGCTCCCGATCCTGCCTGGGTCTAGAGGTACAGTCGCCGAGCCTGCTGTCCGTTATCAGCCTGGGTTGGCTGAGGTGAGGTGCTGGGGCTGGAGAGCACGTATGATGGGTAAAACCTGGAGACACGACCTCTCTCTGCGGTGGTAACTCCGCTGACTGTGAGGACGTAGACGGATGGGACGTGTCACTAACCAGCCACAAGCTACTGAGTCCGCTACTACTGGGCGTCAGGAAGGTCTTACGAAGGTCTTGGGAGAAGCAGACGAGCCCAACCTGACCTCAGCTTCACATCAGGATAATGACAAGTCTCGCTTGGTCCTTCTTAGTGTATTCACAATGACAAGTCTCGCTTGGTCCTTCTTGGTGTATTTAGTGATGGAATTTGTGTAATACTATTCTTCTGTGTATTTCCTCGAATGCAAATGTTCTAGTTTTCTATTTCCATATGTTGTGTTTATATCGTACTACTCCTCTTGATATTCTTAATTTGTTTAGTGTTTTCCTTACTTATACGTTCTATGTTCTATTTTTCCGGGTATTTTTATATTTCTTTTTTTGCGTTTCACTTTTATTATCCAAGGTTTGTTACGCATTATTTCTCTCTTCTTGTAGATTTGTGATGATGCCTCTGTGAAGCCGAAAGCTTGAATGTATAAAATGATGGACTACTTCAAACTAGTGTTTGAGCAGCCACCTCATGGTAGAATAATACTGAGAAAATTAGAGAACATAAGAAAGACGCATAACTTAGAATATGATGTATTCTATTCTATTCTCTCTCTCTCTCTCTCTCTCTCTCTCTCTCTCTCTCTCTCTCTCTCTCTCTCTCTCTCTCTTATATATATATATATATATATATATATATATATATATATATATATATATATATATATATATATATATATATATATATATTTATTTATTTATTTTGCTTGCTCGCTGTCTCCCACGTTAGCGAGGTAGCGCAAGGAAACAGACGAAAGAATGGCCCAACCCACCCACATACACATGTATATACATACACGTCCACACACGCACATATACATACCTATACGTCTCAACGTATACATATATACACACACAGACATATACATATGTACACATGTACATAATTCATACTGTCTGCCTTTATTCATTCCCATCGCCACCTCGCCACACATGGAATAACAACCCCTTGCCCCCTCATGTATATATATATATATATTGTGGATAAGAATTTGCTCCACTGGAGCCTACAAAAATGAGATGGATTAGCTTCGTGTACCTCACGAGGTACGCCAGTTTATATTAGAAAACTGAATATATATATTTCATAAAAATCTCTCGACTTTTCTCACAAAAAATGTTTCATATAAACAAAAAATAATGTCATAGAACATGACAACGTACTTTGTCATACCTACATCAGTTTTAAATTATAATTCAAAAAGCTTGAACACATGTATTAATTTTTGATATATCATCATTCAACCAAGAATAAGCTGACACTAAGCAACTCAGGTCAAGCTTGGTTTTAACGAAGCTTTCCACACAAGCTTGATTTATTAAATCTGGGTATTTAATACATCTTTAATTACCCTTTCTCGTTCTAAAATGATTATGAGAAATCTTACACGTCAATCGATTTAACAGAACAGTGGAAAATTCACTCCACCAACTTAGGTTTTTCCAAGCTGAGGTATATTAGTATGTCCTAAACTAAACAGAATCTAATTTAATATAACCTATCTAGAATATACTCTAATCTGTGAAACATTTTCTGAAGGAGTTAATTTTCAGGTGATATTAAGATATTGAATGTATGGGAGATGGAAAATACTTAAAAAAAAAAGAGAATATTCCATTTCAGTCTTCGAACACCTGGACCCTTACAAAAAAATATAAATAAATAAATAAAAAGTAGCAATCATTTCCTTAATCAGTTTTATCACTTATCAATTATTTTTATAATCTAAAATAATTTCATATTGTTTAAAAAAAAACATTAACAAAATGCGACTTTATTTGTAATTTACATAAACATTTCTGGTTTAAATCAATAACACATGTTCATTGGTGGAATTATAATTTCGAGGACAGACTTTAATAGAAGCGTAAATGACAGGTACTCAGTGTGTACTTTCTGTTCAATCACTAGAGCTTCAATAAAGCTCATTGAATTCATCATAAGGTTGTACGATCATCAATTGTGCTCGATAGGGATGAGTTCTGAGCATCTGGGGTTTTAAAAGCCTTGGCTGAAACAGTGATACTGTTAGATGAGGCGACCAATAGGGTCATTTCTCATATTTGGTAGTAATATAATACTTTCGACATTCACGAGGGATACTAGCCTACATTTGGCACGGGATTTGTCAATGACATCGTTCCCAAGATTGCAATTACTGGCACAGGGTAGTCTAAGTGTAACTGAAGCGTATTGGTATAATAGATGAAAAAAAGTAATATGATATGCATTCTCATTTATGTCAGCTGTTTTTTGCATGTCTTTTTATATAAACTTATTATATTCATTGATAACAGAGTATATTTTCATATAGCATTTTTTTTTTTTAGCTTACCTTAATGGGTAGAATAAGCTAATTTGTCTGTGAAATCCTGCAATGCTCCATAGGAACATAGACCTCAGTGTGCTGATCAAAAGGGTTGGATGAGAAAGCCAAGGGTGAGCTCAAATGATATGGACAGAGTGAGGAGAACAAAAGAAGATATATGTACCGGTAGTGGAGGGGAGGCACCAAAATCTATAGACAGAACATTCAAGAGGGTGAATGGCTTGCGTGGGATAGTGAACTGGAGCGATGTCTATTGACAAAACATGCAGGAGGGTAAATGGCGTGCGTGAGATAGTGAATTGGAGTGAAGTCTATAGACAGAACATGCAGGAGGGTGAATGGCGTGAGTGGGATAGTGGACTGGAGCGAAGTCTATAGACAGAACATGCAGGAGGGTGAATGGCGTGCGTGAGATAGCGAACTGGAGCGATGTCTATAGACAGAACATGCAGGAGGGTGAATGGCGTGCGTGAGATAGCGAACTGGAGCGAAGTCTATAGAAAGAACATGCAGGAGGGTGAATGGCGTGCGTGAGATAGAGTGACTTAGAGCTATGTGGTGTTCATGGGCTGTCGTGCTGTTAATGGACAGCATCCGATGAAAACCATGGAAAGATCTGTGGGGCCTGGATGTGGGATAGTAAGGCGGTAGTCTTGCCGCACTGCACATGGCAGCTAGAGAAAGGATGTGAGCAGATGAGACCTTTGTCTTTTCCTGTTGCTACCCTGCTAACACAGGAAACGGCGAAGAAAACTCAAGAGTTGGTAGGCTTCCTGTAGATTTCAAAGGATCAAAGGACAAATGTTCTATTTATCAACACATCTAGAAAGGGCAGTTTGCCTTCTTTTTCCCATTCCATCTTGAATTTGATGTTGGGTGGATGTTATTCAATTCATTACAGAAAACATCACAATCTTGGGAGG
Organism: Panulirus ornatus; assembly: GCF_036320965.1. Taxonomy (NCBI): domain Eukaryota; kingdom Metazoa; phylum Arthropoda; class Malacostraca; order Decapoda; family Palinuridae; genus Panulirus; species Panulirus ornatus. The sequence continues at coordinate 6,840,966 of NC_092284.1, forward strand.
ATGGTCACAAGGGCCACACATCTATAGTCTTCGTGGTTAGGTTAGGTTAGGTTAGGTTAGGTTAGGTTAGGTTAGGTTAGGTTAGGTTAGACAACGTCATCACTTTTTTCAGCATGACGTGAGCAAGAGGGTTGACCCGACACAACCGTAGTGACCTGAGTAGTTGAGTCACGTTTTGTCACCACTGACAGCACGTCAACCCCTGTATTCCACCTCGTTCCAATTCACTCTATTCCTTGCCCTCCTTTCACCCTCGTGCATGTTCAGGCCCCGATCGCTCAAAATCTTTTTCACTCCATCTTTCCACCTCCAATTTGGTCTCCCACTTCTCCTCGTTCCCTCCACCTCCGACACATATATCCTCTTGGTCAATCTTTCCTCACTCATTCTCTCCATGTGCCCAAACCATTTCAAAACACTCTCTTCTGCTCTCTCAACCACGCTCTTTTTATTTCCACACATCTCTCTTACCCTTACGTTACTTACTCGATCAAACCACCTCACACCACACATTGTCCTCAAACATCTCATTTCCAGCACATCCACCCTCCTGCGCACAACTCTATCCATAGCCCACGCCTCGCAACCATATATATATATATATATATATATATATATATATATATATATATATATATATATATATATATATATATATATATATATATAATTCAAATTAGATGGTAATACTTGACTATACATATCCCGCTTTATTCTCATTTTCTAAGATAATTGAAGAATGGAAATTCTCTTTACTTGGCAGCTCCAAAATGAAAAAATTTCGCTCTGAAATGATATAAGAAAAATCGAAATAGACTGAAGAGATCCCCCCTAAAAAAATATTCTATCCTCTCTCTCTCTCTCTCTCTCTCTCTCTCTCTCTCTCTCTCTCTCTCTCTCTCTCTCTCTCTCTCTCCGCTTTCCTTAGGAAGGTTAGGTTAGGTTAGGTTAGCTTAAGTTAGGTTTATATCTTACCCTAACCCAACCTAACCTAACCAACACCATCTCCATAAGATGTGGTCTTCGTCTCAGACAACCATGCACAGGGACCAGGGGCCGTATGCAGAAAACTTCTTAGAATGCTTAAGTATGCTTAACCCCAAAGAACTTTACTTAACTTTAAGAGTTTTGCTAAGCATGTTTTTGAAAGCTGCCCTACGCTTAAGTATTTGCTTAGCAGACGACAAATATTTTGACCCAAACTGCATTTCATACTTCTTAAATCTTATGCTTAAGTTTTGCTAAGCATCATGCTTAGTCCTTTTCTGTGTGGCACTAAGCACTTGCTCAGATAAGCATGAAAATAAGCAGAAATCTAAGAATTTTTCAGCATACGTCCCCAGGGAACCAGGGGCCTCCAACAGGCAAAGGTCCGTGTCAGACCAATCAGAGACCCAATGGTCTTGTAAAAGAAATACTCAATGATTATTCTATTCTCGGGTGTGGTACGTAGTGGACTTATTAAAAGTGGGATACAAATATTACGTAAAATGTCTTATGGTTTATCAGGATTTGGGAATAAAAAGTTTATTTATAAAGATATAATCTATAATGAATAGAATATATGATTTATAATTGATATAACATCATCTTAATGTTTATGTAGATATAATCTATAATGAATAGAATATATCATTTATAATTAATGTGACATTATCTTAAATGTTAATGTAGATATATCCTGTTTGAATACAGGCATGAATTATGTTTACACATACAATATGAAGAACTTATTAGTTGACATCTTCAACGAGAAAAGCCACACACACACACACACACACACACACACACACACACACACACACACACACACGTAGAAAAAATATATACATAGACTCCGTCTTTAATGACCCTGGCAATTGATAGACCTAAAACCTAAAAAACCAATTAACCTTCGAACGACCTTGTCTATCATTTTCAACATTTCCTACGGGACTGGTTGATTATGACAACCATTATTGGTACATCAGAGAGTTTCTAATGGTACACTAAGGGCCAAATAACTTTGTTGACGACCTGTTCATACTAATTAAACTTGTCAACATTATTACTAGATGATTTCATACTGTTGATGGTGTTCGTTATTAGTGAAAACAACTGTTACTATAAAATTGAAAAACAATGTGTACTTTGCTTTGAAAACATTTGTAAACAAACCGTTGTTGATTTTTCTTTAGGCTGTCCTGTTTCACGTTTTCTATGGTACTTTAAGAAAACTTATATATCGTACTTAAAAAGTGGTTACTTGATAATGTACATATATTTTTCATTGATGTAGATTTTATTTTCAACATTTTAAGGTATCAAGTTATAGTATATACTAAATGTAAATATGTAAGATTGATTTATATCTATTTGAAGAAAAAACAACATAAAGAATGGAAAGTATACATTTTTAAGTAAAGTGTTTATATATATACATTTTTGGGGATTTATTTGAAAGTGTCGTTTGTATATATTACATCATTTTTTGTATCCCTAAATGGGGACAATGTAAACAATAAACACATGTACTAAAAGACGCTCCATCACTATTGTAATACACAAACACCCGACCTGTGCCAATAATGGCACACTGAACACACACACACACACACACATACACCCGACCTGTGCCAATAATGGCACTCTGAGCGCACACACACACACACACACACACACACACACACACACTCACTCACTCACACAGGCGCGCGCGCACATGACCTGTGCCAGAAATGGCACACTGAGCACACACACACACACACACACACACACACACACACACACACACACACACACTCACTCACTCACACAGGCGCGCGCGCACATGACCTGTGCCAGAAATGGCACACTGAGCACACACACACACACACACACACACACACACACACACACGACCTGTGCCAATAATGGCACGCACACACACACACACACACACACACACACACATACACACACACCTAGTTTTATAGCAGGTATGTGTCTCCTAATATAACAATAACAATAATAATAACAATAATAATAATAATAATAATAATAATAATAATAATAATAATAATAATAATAATAATGATAATAATAATGATAATAATAAAACATTGAATGATAATAAAAATAAACTTTGCAAGTAACCCCCTTCAGACATAAATGTAATGTTGACAGGGGACATAATTAGAATATATGTTTACATATATGTTTACTATGATTTGACGAATGCGAAATGCATCCAAAAATTAGTGATTTGTGTTATATATATATAACGCCTTATGTCTACTCAAAAATAGATTTTGATACATATGTATATGTTTTTGTACTCATATATCAAATAATAGGATGTATCTATGTAATTCTGAAAGAGTAAACATCCTTTTATGTATTTCCTTAATTATTTAGGCATTGTTAAATGTAATCATAACATACATATTTCTGAGTAATAGTAAAAAAAGCATTTTACTCTGAGTTCGATTCTAATCTTTCAAATCTACTGATAACAGAACATGCAAATATTTACACACACACACACACACACACACATATAATACACACACACACACACACACACACAAACACACACATACACATACACATACACACACACACACACACACACACACACATACACACACACACACAGACACACACACACACATACACACACATACACATATATATACTATATATATATATACACACATATATATATATATATATATATATATATATATATATATATATATATATATATATAAATTGCAAGAGGTAACACCGGTGCGCATGGTCTAGTATATGCATTAGTCCACGAGAAAATGGAACGCGATAAGTTCCCAAGTGCACTTTCACGCATCCATCACATCATCAAGGAAGATACAAGACTGAGATATAGACTAGTCAGTTGATATACAAGGAGGAGAAATAGCTGTGACGCCACTGGTAAACAAGTGTCACCAGATGGTTATGTTTGGCTTGGTGCGTTCGGGTATGGGAACATGTGTGTCATATATTTCATTATGTGGACAAGAAAAGTACCTGCTTACAAACTTTGCCTAAATAAAGTTTATCCAATTTGTATAAGCCCCTCACTAATGTTACAATTCTCTCTGTATCTAATAATAGGAGATTCAATGATATTTCTCGTAGTAAAGGAATTACAGTTAATAACTGAATTGCCATTACCTCAGTTAATACAATAATCATAATTCTTAACATGATTAAACAAAGCAATTGATTCTTGTCCTGTTCTTATACTATATTCATGTTGTTTTGGTTTAAAACAAAGATCCTTACCAGTCTGCCAAACACATATCAAAATTTGTACAGGGTATTCTGTAAACACAGACCGCAGAACTTTCTGGCGAGTTCCTGGTTAAGATATTTTTTATAGTAATGTTACTGCTGAAGGCTATATTTACATAAAAGGATTCAAGCAACAGGGGAAGTAAAGTAAGATTATTATCAAAAGGGAGAACTAAAAGATTCTTGGTGTCAATGGGAGGTTTGGGTTCAACTCTATAAAATGATTTCTTTGCTAACTTAAGGGATTTATCAATGAAAGATCTAGGGTACTTTAACTTAGATCCAATAGAATATATCTTCTCAAACTCATCATCAAAAAACTCTGGACTGCAAATACGTAATGCCCTAAGGAACATAGATTGAAATGATGATAATTTAACCCTTATCATCTTGAGGCGAGTAAAATATATGGAAAAACATTGAAAAGTTTTTTCTACGGAAAAACATTGATAGGTTTTCTACATATGTAGATTTTCTAGTTATAATCTGTTCCTATCAGTGTTACCCCGTCTGCACATAGCTGGTGCGCGATTGGAAAGGGAAGTTAAGTGTAGTTAGGACGAGGTCGTTAATAAATGTTGGGTTAAGGACTCCCCCTTGCGGTATGCTGTTAGCCTGTCTCTTACGTTACAGAGATACACAGACCACATACACTCAAGGACCAAACCCGATGGTCTGATCCAAACACTGAGAACGATGCATTACTTTTAGCGTCTCTGTCTCGCTGTCCTCTTTCAGACGTAAACGGTAATTCGAGAAATTAATCATCCAATTAACATATTTCCTAATCATTGTGGCTAATATTGCATATGGATTCGCGAGCTGAAAGACAGATAACGTAACTAGACAAAGTGATGTAATTAAGCTCATTAGACGCAGCGTAACGACCATCCATTCAAGTGGTTTTCCCAGAACATGGTGTTGGTAAACTAGGTCCCTGGTTTACTGTGGTTTCTTAGGTTGCGGGTTGAGGTCTATACCCAATCTCTTGTAGGTTTCTGGAGGAATCTTGTTTGATGCAGGACAACCCACCTATCCTGGGGGGGGGGGAAGAATACTTCCCACGTATTCCCTGCGTGTCGTAGAAGGCGACTAAAAGGGGAGGGAGCGGGGGTGGGGCTGGAAATCCTCCCCTCTCATTATTTTTTTTTTTTTTCATTTTCCAAAAGAAGGAACAGAGGGGGCCAGGTGAGGGATATTCCAAAAAAGGCCCAGTCCTCTGTTCTTAACGCTACCTCGCTAATGCGGGAAATGGCGAATATGAATATATATATATATATATATATATATATATATATATATATATATATATATATATATATATATATATATATATATATATATATATATATATATAGATATATATATATGTGTGTGTGTGTGTGTGTGTGTGTGTGTGTGTGTGTGTGTGTGTGTGTCGTTCATCATCTAGCGAGCTTATTTCGAGGACAACCTCTCATAAATAAATAAATAAAATCAAAATGCCCAAGTTAGCAAAGGCGTATATGAGTTTTCCAGTTTCCAGGCGCTTTCCAGGTACGGTGCTGGAAGCCGAATCGGTTCCAGGACTTGCAATTCTTTATTTCCTCTTTTCTTTGTCACTTATTCCAACGCCTTTTAGAAGACATGGCTCAAATACACGCGCGTTTAAAACAGTTTCTGGTAAACTAAGGGGAAAATGGGACGACATTTCCTTATCAAAAATAAAATTCATTAAAACGCATCGAATATTCAATTCATCTTTGCTTTGTTCTTGAGATTCACGGAGGAAAAATGTTTTGAAAGAAAAAGTATTGATAATATTCCTAAGTCTGAAGTGGGTTACATATCTACAATTTAATAAGTGTGTATGATAAGATGTTACTCATATAAATCTGCTTCAATATATACATTAAGTCACAAGCAATACTTACAATTCTCGTAATTCGATTATTGGATGAAATTAAGATTATAAAACACATCATAAGACAGGATAATGAAGCGAAAACTTATAATATATATGTTCAACATTACAAAATTATTTGTCCTCAGTATGTTTAGGTTAAATGCCTTTGTAATGAATGCAAATTTGTACAATGTCTAACAGCAGAAATAGGCTACATCGAATATTTTTGGTGGCACGTCCCACACGGTGTCTTTATGAACATAACACATCATAACACATGCACATAACACATCATAACACATGCACACAAATCATAACACATACACACAACACATCATAACACATGCACACAAATCATAACACATGTACACAACATCATAATACATGCACATAACACAGCACAACACATGCACATAACACATCATAACACATGCACACAACACATAATACATGCACACAACACATCATAACACATGCACATAACACATCATAACATATGCACATACCACATCATAACACATGTACATAATACATCATAACACATGCACATAACACATCATAACACATGCACATAGCATCATAACACATGCACATACCACATCATAACACATGCACATAACACATCATAACACATGCACACAACACATCATAACACATGCACATAACATCATAACACATGCACATACCACATCATAACACATGCACATAACACATCATAACACAAACACATGCACATACCATATAATACATGGACACAACACATGCACATAACACATCATAACACATACAGAGAACACATCACAACACATCATAACACATGCACATAACACATCATAACATACAACAAATCATAACCCATGCACATAACACATCATAACACCTTCTTATTCAATTACGTTTGAGGCTTCAGTCATGAACAAAAGTCCACATCAAGGTCGGGGTCTTAATTGAAACACAGACAGAAATATGAAACGGGAAAAAAAAGAAAAGACAAGAGAAAGTATTTACGAATTCTGGGAGAAGTGAAAAACCTACATTCTAAAATGGACACCAGGTCAAAGTTACTGGGAAAGACATGATAAGATAAGACTTATGATACGGTATACTCCATCAAAAAAGGACTTCTTCAAAAAGGGGATTTTAAAGTTAGACACAAATCAATTGATTATTCCAACCATAGCAATCCAAATGGACAACAGTTATCAATTCTAAGGGGAGCCCGCCTTACCCAGCTCCCGCGTAATGACAAAGGTTTCTAAGGTGCTGGAGTCACATAAAAGGGGGTCGTTGGGAAGCAGAGAGAGAGAGAGAGAGAGAGAGAGAGAGAGAGAGAGAGAGAGAGAGAGAGAGAGAGAGAGAGAGAGGGGGGGAAAGAGAAAGAGGGAAAGAGAAAGAGAGAGAGAGAGAGAGAGAGAGAGAGAGAGAGAGAGAGAGAGGGGGGGGAAAGAGAAAGAGGGAAGAGAAAGAGAAGAGAGACAAAGAGAAAGAGAGAGAGAGAGAGAGAGAGAGAGAGAGAGAGAGAGAGAGAGAGAGAGAGAGAGAGAGAGAAAGAAAAGAGAGAGAAGAGAAAGAGAGGGAAAGAGAAAGAGAGGGAAAGAGAACGAGAAGGAAAGAGAAAGAGAAAGAGAGAGAGAGAGAGAGAGAGAGAGAGAGAGAGAGAGAGAGAGAGAGAGAGAGAGAGAAAGGCGACTAAAAGGGGAGGGGGGAGGCTGGAAATCCTCCCCTCTCATTATTTTTTTTTTTTTAATTTTCCAAAAGAAGGAACAGAGAAGGGGGCCAGGTGAGGATATTCCCTCAAAGGCCCAGTTCTCTGTTCTTAACGCTACCTCGCTAACGCGGGAAATGGCGAATAGTTTGGAAAAAAAAAAATATATATATATACATAAAGCCAGTGAATGACATGCAAAGATGTTTGAGTGTATATTTATACACATGGAATGCGAGTGTTCTCAACATAATATAAATTATATGGCATTTCATAAAGGCAAGACAGACATCTGAAAAGTATAGCATCTTCAAAATTCTTTGCTATATAAGGACAGCATCGCAATCAAATGTATTAGAAATTAGAAAAGATGAAAACCCTTTGTCCTGTATCTGTCTTAGTTATATACCTTCAAAAACACTTCGATCACCATACAGGAGCAGGGTAAGGTGGGCCCCCCTTCAAATCTAGAAGGTTCTCGGAAAATTTATATGATATATATTTGACCTCCCACATTAACGTGTTGTACTTGCATAGTGCTAAAAAAATAACAAGTGTTAATGTGGATGAGACTAATTAATCACACACCCTTCATGTTCTTTTAAGTCCACTGTGAAGAATTTTGCACACATGGAAAATATCTATGTAAATAAATAATAAATTTTATCGTCGATTATAAATTAATTCATCATAATTTTAAATGATTTACATTTGTGATTTAATTGTAAACTTCACTACACAGTGTAGATATATATACAGCAATCAACACTGGAAATAGAAAATGGAAACTGAGGGTATATTAAACAAAATTACTCACCGATTTTATTTTCTCTTTCCAGTGGTGATTTGTGCATTAACATACACTTGTGTGTGTTAAGATTATTGTTTTTAACTCATTTGTAAACACTTATGTGTAGAGATTATGTCTATTATGCTTGTACATATAGGCATATAGAGATTTATTTATATTTACCTTACATATACTTGCATATACACATCATCTATAGCATCATCAAACGTTTTGTATTATAAACGTTAAAAGATTTGAACATACTTCTATTATTTTACAATAAACGTTAAAGATTTTGACCATTCTATAATTTTATAATTCTATTATTTTACAATATACGTTATCATAGATTATTTTATAATTCTATTATTTTACAATATACGTTATTATAGATTATTTTATAATTCTATTATTTTACAATAATCGTTATTAAAGATTATTTTATAATTCTATTATTTTACAATAATTAAAAATTATCTTATAATTCTATTATTTAACAATATACGTTATTAAAGCTTATTCTATAATTTTATTATTTTACAATATACCTTATTAAAAATTATCTTATAATTCTATTATTTAACAATATACGTTATTAAAGATTATTCTATAATTCTATTATTTTACAATATACCTTATTAAAGATTATCTAATAATTCTATTATTTAACAATATACGTTATTAAAGATCATTTTATAATTCTATTATTTTACAATATACCTTATTAAAGATTATTTTATAATTCTATTATTTTACAATAAACGTTATCAAAGATTATTTTATAATTCTATTATTTCACAATATACGTCATTAAAGATTATTTTATAATTCTATTATTTTACAATAAACGTTATTAAAGATTATTTTATAATTCTATTATTTTACAATATACGTCATTAAAGATTATTTTATAATTCTATTATTTTACAATATACGTTATTAAAGATTATTTTATAATTCTATTATTTTACAATTAACGTTATTAAAGATTATTTTATAATTCTATTATTTTATTTTATAATTCTATTATTTTACAATAAACGTTATTAAAGATTATTTTATAATTCTATTATTTTACAATATACTTTATTAAAGATTGACATAATTCTATTATTTCATAATTCGATTATTTTACAATAAACGTTATTAAAGATTATTTCATAATTCTATTATTTTACAATATACGTTATTAAAGATTGACATAATTCTATTTTTCATAATTCTATTATTTTACAATATACGTTATTAAAGATTATTTTATAATTCTATTATTTTACAATATACGTTATCAAAGATTACTTTATAATTCTATTATTTTACAATAAACCTTATTAAAGATTATTTTACAATTCTATTATTTTACAATAAACGTTATTAAAGATTATTTTATAATTCTATTATTTTACAATATGCGTTATTAAAGATTATCTTATAATTCTATTATTTTACAATATACCTTATTAAAGATTTTATAACTATTATTTTACAATATACGTTATTAAAGATTATTATATAATTCTATTATTTTACAATATACGTTATTAAAGACTATTTCATAATTCTATTATTTTACAATATACGTTATTAAAGATTATTTTATAATTCTATTATTTTATTTTATAATTCTATTATTTTACAATAAACCTTATTAAAGATTATTTATAATTCTATTATTTTACAATATACCTTATTAAAGATTATTTTATAATTCTATTACTTTACAATATACGTTATTAAAGATTATTTTATAATTCTATCATTTTACAATATACGTTATTAAAGATTATTTTATAATTCTATTATTTTACAATATACCTTATTAAAGATTATTTTATAATTCTATTAATTTACAATATACCTTATTAAAGATTATTTTATAATTCTATTATTTTACAATATACGTTATTAAAGATTATTTTATAATTCTATTATTTTACAATGTTATTAAAGATTATTTTATAATTCTATTATTTTACAATATACGTTATTAAAGATTATTTTATAATTCTATTATTTTACAATATACCTTATTAAAGATTATTTTATAATTCTATTATTTTACAATATACCTTATTAAAGATTATTTCATAATTCTATTATTTTACAATATACGTTATCAAAAATTATTTTATAATTCTATTATTTTACAATATACGTTATTAAAGATTATTTTATAATTCTATTATTGTAAAATACACCTTATCAAAGATTATTTTATAATTCTATTATTTTACAATATACCTTATTAAAGATTATTTTATAATTCTATTATTTTACAATATACGTTATTAAAGATTATTTTATAATTCTATTATTTTACAATATACGTTATTAAAGACTATTTTATAATTCCATTATTTTACAATAAACGTTATTAAAGATTATTTTATAATTCTATTATTTTACAATATACGTTATTAAAGATTATTTTATAATTATTATTTTACAATATACGTTATTAAAGATTATTTTATAATTCTATTATTTTACAATATACCTTAATAAAGATTATTTTATACTTCTATTATTTTACAATATACGTTATTAAAGATTATCTTATAATTGTACTATTTTACAATATACGTTATTAAAGATTATTTTACAATTTATTATTTTACAATATACGTTATTAAAGATTATTTTATAATTCTATTATTTTACAATATACCTTATTAAAGATTATTTTATAATTCTATTATTTTACAATATACGTTATTAAAGATTATTTTATAATTCTATTATTTTACAATATACGTTATTAAAGATTATTTTATAATTCTATTATTTTACAATATACCTTATTAAAGATTATTTTATAATTCTATTATTTTACAATATACGTTATTAAAGATTATTTTATAATTCTATTATTTTACAATATACCTTCTTAAAGATTATCTTATAATTCTATCAGTTTACAATATACGTGATTAAAGATTATTTTATAATTCTATTATTTTACAATAAAAGTTAAAAGATTTTGACATAATTTATTATTCTAATATAAATCTGCATTTCAATTTTGAAACATCCATACACAACAGTTAGCTACGTAAAGCCACGATCCATATAATGGGTTTCCAGTAGTTGGGTAAGGTGGGCTCCATTGGAGAGGCGACATTGGTATGGGATTATTGTGTGTGTATGACATCTCGTTTGTGATGCTGCTGGCTGTAGGAGTCCGGGAACACTACACACACACACACACACACACACACACACACACACACCACACACACACACAACACACACACACACACACACACATACACAACACACACACACACACACACACACACACACACACACACACACACACACACACACACACACACACATGTGAGGTTGTGAGATGAGTTGGAGTCCTTTTATTTTATAATAATATTAATCGTAAGCCAAATGTTCACTAAATTTGAGGTTATTAATGGTAGCCATCTTAGCTCCAGTTTGGAGCTGACAAAAATGAACAGACGAATTAAGCCTTGTGTACCTAATAAGGTAGCGCCAACCACATCCAAATTTCATAAATGATTATACCATTAAAATGGCAAGAAATATTTTGTGAAAAGTTTTTATGTAAATATATTTTAAACTTTAAAGATATAAATATAATATTTATAATTTCTGTTTTAATTTTAGATTATCATATAAAAGATAAAGATAAAAAAGAGAATATTCATCATAAAATGATAATAAAAGCAGTTACATTTTGTGAATGATAGGTTACATGTGTCTTTAAGATAATTGGAACATCACATTGATATGAAAACTAATATTTATTCTGTATGTCTATTTTCTTGTATTGATTAAAGATTTCTCAAATCTTATTATCATATTTGGATCCTCATAAACATTTCTCAGATGTTATTATCATATTTGGATCCCTATAAACATTTGAAAATACAAATAGAAAATAAATCCTTCAATTTTTCCCCATCGTAGAAAACGGAGACTTCTTTGGAGATGCCTTTTGAAACGTAAATTATGTTAATAAATTAAAAAAAATATATATTTATATTTATATTTATTTATTTATTTCTATTATTTATTTCCTTTGTCGCTGTCTCCCGCGTTAGCGAGGTAGCGCACGGAAACAGACGAAAGAATGGCCCAACCCACCTCCATACACATGTATATACATACACGTCCACACACGCAAATATACATACCTATACATCTCAATGTATACATATATATACATATACAGACATATACATATATACACATGTATTCATATTCATATTTACCCATGAAAACTTTTAGGAGTTTTGAAAACTACACATGACAATTCCATTTAGGATCTCATGGACATAATGTAGAAAGATGGAGAGTCAAGTTCTGATTAAACTTAAGAAAAATATTTGTAAAACCTAAGTGGAGATTACGAGGACAATCATCACAAATTAAGTTTCTATTTTCACGATAAAGGTTGTCTTGATGTAGGCAAGATCCGTTACGGGGAGAACCATTAGGTTCTAAAGACACAAGGCTCCAGTGACACTTCACGTCGCCTCCTGTATAGCACATTGCTCCAATTCATTCCATCCACATACAGGCCCTATGCACTGAGACCTTTCTCCTTCCATTCTTCCATTTTCATTCAGTCTCCTCCACTTCTTGCCCCCTCTATACCTCTTAATACATATTGGTTGATCAACTTCCCCTCACTCATTCTGTCCTTATGTCCAAACCATTTCAGCATTCCTACTCATCTCCCTCAACCATTTCCTACACATTTACCCTCTTTTGTATCATCATCTCAACAGCAATACATCATTTGGACTACGAAACCATCATACAATCCAAACCTCGCCTCACAGATGGTGACCTCTCTCTCTCTCTCTCTCTCTCTCTCTCTCTCTCTCTCTCTCTCTCTCTCTCTCTCTCTCTCTCTCTCTCTCTCTAACACATTCCAAAGTGCTGCCTGAACCTCCACCCCCTTACCCACCCTATGACACCCCCTTCAGCTCATCTTCCTCTCTACTTACTCGCACAAACTCTTCATATAATTCATCACAGCTTTTATATCCCCCCCTACACACACACCACATAATCGAAACACCTTTCATATAAATGCTACATGCAAATCCTTCTCCAAGTATTTCCCACACAAACTCTACGATGCAAACATCTCATCTATATACATCTCTGATCTATATACATCCTCTACCATCCTTAAAGCCTTCACCCTTACAATCACCTCTTAGCCAGACATATCAAAAGAAAATTTTTTATACATCTGTAATTCGAATATTTATGTTTGTCCCCAGTATGTTTATACAACATGGCAATAAACAGGTATTCTGCCAGACCCCAGACACAACACAATAATCCATAAATAACCTAAAAACTAACCAATTATTAACACAATTACAACTTTTGTTATGTGTGCCATTACACTACATTAATCACTTCATCTCAAGTATACCCACATCATACCAGTGGTTCTCCTCGGAGAGATGAATATGTATATATATAAACCATTAATCACTTCATCTCAAGAATACCCACATCATACCAGTGGCTCTCCTCAGTGAGATTAAAATGTATATATATAAACCACCTAAACTCTTAACTTCAATTAAAAACATGTGAGTGCCTGCTTGGGCATCACTTAGGTTTCCCATTTTCTGTCTAATTCGTAAATGAAACGACCCATCTTTCTTATCTTATCATCTTTAGCAAATTATTTACTTGGAGATGGATATATACTTACAGATACATCAAACTGTCTAGGTTTGGACATAACAATTTACTTTATCATAGACGCCCCAAAAATATATTCCGTTTTCTACGCAAGGAATAGAAAATTTGAATTACCTTGAGTATATTACACATCTTTGTATTCTATTTATACATCATAGAAAAATCTTAAGCCAGTGTATAAGTGTAGGTATACATGATATGAATACACGTGGACTGAAGCAATTCATCACATTACACACACACACACACACACACACATATACACACACATACACACATAGACACACACACACACACAGACACACACACATATACACACATACACACATAGACACACACACACATAAACATACACACACACACATACACTAGGCATACAGACGCCCTGTAACATACACTAGGTATACACAGAGGCCCTTGTGACATACACTAGGCATATACAGAGGCCCTTGTGACATACACTAGGCATACACAGAGGCCCTTGTGACATACACTAGGCATACACAGAGGCCCTTGTGACATACACTAGGCATACACAGAGGCCCTTGTGACATACACTAGGCATACACAGAGGCCCTTGTGACATACACTAGGCATACACAGAGGCCCTTGTGACATACACTAGGCATACAAAAGCCCTTGTGACATTTTGTTTACTAATCATGTCGTCAATAATTTCCGTATCAAATCTTATAAATAAATAACCGCTGTAGTTTTATGTATGTATATAATGTTATGTATGTCATAATGTATGTATATTTGCGTGTGTGGACGTGTATGTATATACATGTGTATGTGCGGGTGGGTTGGGCCATTCTTTCGTCTGTCTCCTTGCGCTACCTCGCTAACGCGGGAGACAGCGACAAACCAAAATAAATATATAAATACATAGTTTTATCAATAAAAAACCATTGCTTTATTTACAAAAATAATAAATACTGTCAATAAAATGTGTCGTACATTTCTATGTATCTTAAAAATATTTAATTTTACATAAAATATCGTCAGAAGTTGTTTTGTAGAACTTTTATTGTTATGTACATAACGAAAATAAACATGTGTTTAGCGCTACCTTAATAGGTACACGTGGCTTAATTCGTCTGTTCATTTTTGTAAGTTCCTCAATGAAGGAGCTAATAATATCTATTAACCAGTCTACACTGAACACCATACATCTATTACCCAGTCTACACTGAACACCATACACCTATTACCCAGTCTAGACTGAACACCATATACCTATTACCCAGTCTAGACTGAACACCATACACCTATTACCCAGTCTACACTGAACACCATACACCTATTACCCAGTCTAGACTGAACACCATATACCTATTACCCAGTCTAGACTGAACACCATACACCTATTACCCAGTCTACACTGAACACCATACATCTATTACCCAGTCTAGACTGAACACCATATACCTATTACCCAGTCTACACTGAACACCATACATCTATTACCCAGTCTAGACTGAACACCATACACCTATTACCCAGTCTACACTGAACACCATATACCTATTACCCAGTCTAGACTGAACACCATACACCTATTACCCAGTCTACACTGAACACCATACACCTATTACCCAGTCTAGACTGAACACCATACACCTATTACCCAGTCTACACTGAACACCATACATCTATTACCCAGTCTAGACTGAACACCATACACCTATTACCCAGTCTAGACTGAACACCATACACCTATTACCCAGTCTACACTGAACACCATACGTCAGTCACCAAAGATATCATTTTATAGAGTTGATCCCAAACCTTCCATTGACACCAAGAATCTTTTAGTTCTCCCTTTTAATAATAATTATACTTTACTTCCCATGTTACTTAAATCCTTTAATGTAAGTGTTGCCTTCAGCAACAATAATACTATAAAGAATATCTTAATCAGGAATTCAACAGAAAAATCTCCTGGGTGCATCTATAAAGTGCCATGTAAAAGCTGTAATACGTTTTATGTTGGTCAGACTGGTAAGGATCTTTCTGTTAGACTTAAGCAACATAGATATAGTATAAGAACGGGATAAGAATCAAATGCCTTGTTTAACCACGTTAAAAACTATGATCATTGTACTGACTGGAGTAATGCCATCTCAGTTATTAACTCCAGTACCACGAGAAATATCATTGAACCTTCTATCAATAAATACACAAAGAAATATAATTTTAATATTTGTGATGGTCTATACAAATTGGTTAACTTTATTGTTGATAAAATTTGTAAAAATTCACCTTCTTGTCCACATAATAAGTTTATGATACGCTCGTTGTCTGTCTTGGACAATCACATGTTTACCAAATGGCGTCCTAGCTTCTTCTCTTCCATGTATATCAACTGACTTATATTTCTCTCTTGTGTCTCCCCTGATGATGTGATTATTACACGAAAGTGCACTTGGGAACTCATCGTGTTTCATTTTCCCCGTGGACTCATAGGAATATCTTGATCACGCGCAAAATTGTGATCCTTTCCAATATATATATATATATATATATATATATATATATATATATATATATATATATATATATATATATATATATATATATTATGGGTGGAAAAGCTTCTCTCTGTCATACTTCCAGCACTGTGAAAGAGCGCACATTGACTTTTGCATGTATCCATGTACCATGATACACGAACAAGATTTGCCTGGAAGCATGATACATAATCAATGATTGCTTCAAGACTACGATGGACTGGATGACACACGCTCGTAACGGGAGACCTGAGAAGTAGTGTTGATATAAAATTTGTATCTGTAATGAATCAAAGAAGGAAGACATATGTTGATTTATCACAACGATTCCACATATGGAGTATGAGTCTATAGTCAGCAGTGGCTCGTGTTAGGCCAAACGCGTTTTTTGATCAATCTAGCAGTCAGCAACACACTGTGGCCTGCAACACTGAAGGACCCGGTCTTGTGTTGTGTTGGTGACCAGCAAAACATTGTGGGCTGCAACACTGAAGGACCCGGTCTTGTGTTGTGTTGGTGACCAGCAACACATTGTGGCCTGCAACACAGAAGGACCCGGTCTTGTGCTGTGTTGGTGACCAGCAACACATTGTGGCCTGCAACACAGAAGGACCCGGTCTTGTGCTGTGTTGGTGACCAGCAACACATTGTGGCCTGCAACAATGAAGGACCCGGTCTTGTGTTGTGTTAATGACCAGCAACACATTGTGAACCCGCATCGCTGAAGGACCAAGTGTTGTGTTGTGTTGAGGTGGTACTCAGCAACACATACAAAGACCAACACCTCTGTGTTAAGTCTGTGTGTTGTGTTGAGGTGGTGAACAGCAACACATACAAGGACCAACACCTCTGTGTTAGAGACTCTGTCTTCCACCACAACCACTTAAGTTCAAAACCTTGAAGAAGCTGATGGAGTATTTGGATGAGAGGTGTCGGGGTTTCGACCCATATGAGAGTAACTAACACTGGGTTCTTTGTCTTTGCATTTTGCGAATAATGTAAACCCTTGGTGCCTGTTTCAAGCCCCTCTCTGTGTCTGTCAGCAACCTAATCATTCCCTAATCGCCGTTTCCCCTATAAGAGGGTGAATTCGCCTTATCGCCTTGTTCCTTATCTTTAATAGTTGTAGTTGAAGATGAGGTTCGATGAGCTACCTGGTTGTGCCTTAAATTTAGAAAAAGAAAAAAAAATAAGTTGGGAAGATGTTGGATGTGCGATCGTGGATACGTGATGGGAGATGAAATGTTTGAGGGCAATGTGTCATGTGAGGATGGTTGACTGAATGAGTAATGATAAGGTAGGAGAGAGAGAGAGAGAGAGAGAGAGAGAGAGAGAGAGAGAGAGAGAGAGAGAGAGAGAGAGAGAGAGAGAGGTAAGGCAGTGAGTGGAGTACGTACGAGAGGGCTGAAAAAAGGTGTTCTGAATTGGTTTGGACATATGGAGAAGATGAGCGAGAAGAGGTTGACACACTGAAAGTGGAGGAACAAAGAAAAATGGAAAAAAAAAATCTAGAAGGAGGTGGAATGATGAAGTGAAAGATAGGTAGTGAACCAGGATCACCTTAATGAAGTCGCCATGGAGTGGGTGACCTCAGCCTGTGACCTCACTTGACCTAATAATGCTCGGGAGATCGTGTTTAGTATCCCACACTTTCATCCGAGTATCATGAGGTCAAATGAGGTCACAGTCCGTGACCCAGTCAATGACGACGTCATTAAAGTGACCTTGAGTCATCACTGATTATTTCGGTCAGGTAGGGTCACAGGCTGTTACCCAGTCAATGGTTAATTCATTAAGATAATCTTGAACTACTACAGATCCTTTCAGCGTTGGATGGGAGGTGGGGGGGGTGGCTAAACTTGCAAGAGCGTGTGAGGCACGCAAGGGATAGAGTGAAATGGAACGATGTGGTATACAGGGGTTCACACACACGATGGACCTGAGACCAAATCGCAGGTCTCGATACAGTTACATTTCACAAGAGTACGTAAGTACGAACACAGATATAGTGTATGTTTTGTAAAATACCGACACATACACACACACACACACACACACACACACACACACACACACACACACTTTTTCCACAGCTATCAAAGTTCATTTAAGTGTACGTCCCTTAACCAGTGGGAGATGGCAGAAATTCTACCCTCGAAGACGATATAGGAGGTATTTGGCCAGTGCTGTTAAACATTCCCCGAAGGCAATCAATGTTTACCTCACACCTCTGAAGGTACACTCGAAGCTCTACATTATAGATGGAATGTATTACGAGAGCCATCAAGGCAACTGGGTTGTGGGTGACTGCTGAAGAGTAATATGAACTGCCGGGAATAATATTCATGTAGACACGCAAGCATGAAAATATAATCTTTCCCATTTTTTTATGACATAACTACGTCTTCCTCATTCGCGATTCAGCGAGAGTTCACAGACACTCAAAAAACAGACATACGTACAACACATATACATCTAGACATATAAATACATTCGTAAACCAACTGATATACATAACACACTTATATAAACCCCTTACATATCCTTACATTTATAGACACATAGAGAAGACAGGAAACCCTAAACATTGCAACAATAGAGCTAGTGAGTTGTCATGATAATCGATACAGTAAGTAGAGTTGCAACTTGCAGGTCATTCATCGCAAGACCTTGCCTGGGGCAGGTTGTCCAACACTCGGGTTCTCAAGGTGTGTTTAACGATGGACAATAAGCTGTACATTCTTCGCGTCTTGATCATCTTCGCTACGCTAGAGAGACCGTCTCTCGAATTTCAAAGTTTGCGGGCGAGAAGTGCTATGGACTACGAAGGAACAAGGGGAAAGGATTCGAACAGCGATGGACAATTGGGTCGTTTCGAGGTTGTTATGTCAGCTTTGCTGTCGGGATCGTTACGAGGCGGGACGATGGTCGTTTACTTGGACGATACCATCCCAAGAGACGTCCAGGAAGCGATTATGACCCTGAAAGCGATGCAGGAGACGCCTCACGTGACCCTGAGTCTTGGTGTGAACCAGACGTGTTGGTGGCCAGACCAGCCAGCTCCGGCCTTCATCCATGGTGGCTCCTTCGTGCTCCATCTTGTCCTCTTTCTCACCGACCCAACCAAGTCCCTCCAGTCGCTCTGGCGGGATTGGAAGCCCCGGTACCTCCTGCTCTTCAGCCTGCCGTCATCGAACTCCGACGCCACTATCCTCGACCACGAAGTGTTCCACAGCGTCCAAAAGCTGGCATTAATCATGGAACTCCCTAATGACATGGGTGGGAAGCCTCGTACAATGGGTGTGTATACCCTCCACCCGTTCTCGACGGTAGAACCGACATTCCTAGGAAAATGGGAGCCACACTACCATACCAGATGGGAGAACTTATTCCCCGATCGCTTCCCGTCTTTCGAAGGCCACAAATTCGAACTGGCCACCAGACAGGACGACCATCCGTTCATATACCGAAGGAACACCACCACGGAAGGCACGGTGGCTTCCGGCGTGACAGTGGAAATGATAAACTGTTTATCCTCCAAGTTGAACTTCACGTATGCCATGACAATGGCTTCTCCGGACACAGAATGGGGTGTCCTCCGCGACGGGTCGTGGTCCGGTCTCCTAGGCATGGTACAGACGAAGAAGAAGGACTTCAGCGTCAACAATTTCTTCACCAACCTCGATCGTTTCAAGGACTTCGAAGCGTCTGCGCCATGTTGGGACGACGGGTTCGGGTTCGTCTTAATGCTCCAGGGGCCTGTGGTGAAGTGGCTCAATATTCATCGCCCTTTCTCGCCTCTCGTGTGGGGCGCTGTCGCCATCACCTTCCTCGTCGCCCTGTGCCTCCTGACGCTACAGGTAGGTCCTCACACACACACACACACACACACACACGAAACACAGACCACCATGAGTGAAACTCCCGACCCATCCATACAGTACGAATAAAGGGATATTATACATTCTTCAAAACTAGTTTTGAAGACGATGGTGAACAAATGAAAGATGAAAAGATAAGTGTAATTCGATGCCTTAATAATAAAAGTCTTGTTTGGCAAAAAAAAAATAGAAATAAAGAAATATCTTTATACCTTTATGATATGGAAGTATTTGAGTGAATAAACTTACTAATAATACTGTGAATGTTGAATGTAAAAATGATATGGAAGTATTAGTGAATAAACTTACTAATAATACTGTGAATGTTGAGTGTAAAAATGATATGGAAGTATTGAGTGAATAAACTTACTAATAATACTGTGAATGTTGACTGTAAAAAATACAATTGAAGTTGTATAAATGCAACGAAAATACGACATGGGATCCCCACTGACAACTATGACGTGGGACCCCCACTGACAACTATGACGTGGGACCCCCACTGTCAACTATGACGTGGGACCCCCACTGTCAACTATGACGTGGGACCCCCACTCTCAACTATCATGACACGTGACCTCAACTGTCAACAATTATGACCATAAATCACGCACGAGCCGGCCCGGGGGTCGGATCCACATGGGTTCGAATCCTAAACTTCAAATGTGTCCGCCTTGGAAGAGAGAAGAGCGAGAGGTGACCTGTTCAAAAAACCTTTGAAGTTGAAGTAATTTTTTTTTGAGAAATGTATGAAAAGGACAACAGGAGTATGTTGTATGTAATTGGGCAAGAAACTTGTTCATAGATGGAGATGGTTCCCTACTTACTTCCTCCCTACCATTATACAATGGACATCCATTCCACCTCAGGCACCTCACCATGATCTATGCACGCACTAACCAAACAACAACACAGTCACCCCACCTTTCTAAAGAAATCTAACTGCATTACCATCCACTCCAGCCGCCTTGCCACATTCCATCTTACGCAAGACTTTCACCACCTCTTCTCTCTTCATCAAAGCACTCTCCATGATTCTTGTACTTCGCATACCATAGCGACCCAGACACGCTAATTCTTCCACTTTCTCATTAAACACATTTAACAGTCCTTCCAAATACTCACTCCATTTTCTCTTCACCTGTTACCACTTCCCTATTTGCCCTCTTCGCGGATGTTCCTATCTATTCTCTTCTTTTACTCACTACCACTGGCTCCAGCCGCCTTGCCACATTACATCTTACGCCAGACTTTCACCACCTCTTCTCTCTTCATCAAAGCACTCTCCATGATTCTTGTACTTCGCATACCATAGCGACCCAGACACGCTAATTCTTCCACTTTCTCATTAAACACATCTAACAGTCCTTCCAAATACTCACTCCATCTTCTCTTCACCTGTTGCCACTTCCCCACTTGCCCTCTTCGCAAATGTCCCTATCTATTCTCTTCTTTTACTCACTACCATTGGTTCCTCCTCCTCCTTCTCCTCCTACAGGAGAGGATCGGTGGCCAGCCCTTCCTGGGCGGCGGTGTGGTAGCCACCTGGTTGTACCTACAGCGTGGCATGTCTGGCCAGGGCGTCCCATCTGTCCCAAGGGCGCTGTGGCAGAGGGCGTTCCTAGCTCTCTGGTATATCTACTGCCTCCTCGTCAGCATTTACTACACCAGCAACCTCACAGCCATCTTCACCAACCCTGGCATCCCACAACGCATCCACACCCTCCACCAGCTGGCTGATAGCGACTACAGGTACAGTGTCCACCATCCACACACCCTCCACCACATGGCTGATACATAACACAAGGTACCTCACTGTTACTCACTTATACTCTCAATTACCATATGACCCACTCTTCCACGCTAGTTACAATCTCCCTTGTATCACAACAGCTGGAGCACTCACTCAACTCCACACAAAATAATCGCCTCTCTTCCTCACTCCTCTCGCTCCCAGGGGGAAATAAACAGTGACAACCACTCACTTCATTCTCGCCCACATTAGTTTGGGACTCACTGCCTCACATTCTTTCTCATCATATTCACGCAAATCCTGCTTCAACAGAGGCGCAAACCTTTCTTTCTGAAGTCTCGCCCTTACGCCAAACCTTAACTTTTTACCCTTGAAATAATTCCCAAACCATTTCTCCCTCCTATCCCTTGAAGGACCCAGATAACAGAACATCCAGGCTACTCTTCTGAAACATAATACCTATCTATCCTTTCCCTATCCCCTGGGTTACATCGACAGACTTTAAGATACCCCAGTCTGAGCCAACCTAATGGATGAGAACTCCTCGCTTGGTTCTTCCCTCTGTTCCAATCTTTAGAAAATGGAATGCGTGAAGGAAAAGGTTTCCAACCTCCTGCTCCAGCCCCTTTCACGTGCCTTCTACACATGAAAGCATGTATATATATATATATATATATATATATATATATATATATATATATATATATATATATATATATATATATTGGAAAGGATCACATTTTGCGAGTAATCAAGTATATTCCTAAGAGTCCACGGGGACAATGAAACACGATAAGTTGCCAAGTGCACTTTCGTGTAATAATCACATCATCAGGGGAGACACAAGTGAGAGATATAAGTCAGTTGATATACAACGAAGAGACGTAGCTAGGACGCCATTTGGTAAACATGTGATTGTCCAAGACAGACAACGAGCGTATCATAAACGTATCATTTTACAAATTTTAAAAACAATAAAGTTATTCAATTTGTATAGACCATCACTAATATTAAGATTATAATTCTTTGTGTATTTTATAATAGAAGATTCAATGATATTTCTCTTGGTAATAGAGTTAGAGTTAATAACTGAGATGGCGTTACTCCAGTCAATACAATGATCATAGTTTTTAACGTGATTAAACAAGGCATTTGATTCTTGTCCCGTTCTTATACTATATTTATGTTGCTTAAGTCTAACAGAAAGATCCTTACCAGTCTGACCAACATAAAACTTACCACAATTTCTACATGGCACTTTATAGATGCACCCAGGAGAATTTTCTGGTGAATTCCTGATTAAGATATTCTTTATAGTATTATTGTTGCTGAAGGCAACACTTACATTAAAGGATTTAAGTAACATAGGAAGTAAAGTGAAAATATCACTAAATGGGAAAACTAAAAGATTCTTGGTGTCAATGGGAGGTTTGGGCTCAACTCTATAAAATGATTTCTTTGCTAACTTAAGGGATTTATCAATAAAAGATCTAGGGTACTTTAACTTAGATCCAATAGAATAAAACTTCTCAAACTCAATATACTGCAATGGACTGCAAATACGTAATGCCCTAAGGAACATAGATTGAAATGATAATTTAACTGTCATGTTGAGATGAGTAATAATGGATATATGAGCATACATTGGTGGGTTTTCTGTATATGCTAAACTTAAACTTGTTTCCTTGCCTATGGATCATGCAATCTAAAAATGGTAACACCATTATTTTCATTTTCTACAGTAAATTTGATGGAAGGAACTAATGAAAATTTACAAATATTTCTCCCCTTACTAAACAATATAGTACCTTCCATCAAATTTACTGTAAAAAATCTTTCCTCACTCATTCTCTCCATGTGTCCAAACCATTTCAATACACACTCTTCTGCTCTCTCAACCACACTCTTTTTATTACCACACATCTCTCTTACCCTTACATTACTTACTCGATCAAACCACCTCACACCACACATTGTCCTCAAACATCTCATTTCCAGCACATCCATCCTCCTGCGCACAACTCTATCCATAGCCCACGCCTCGCAACCATATAACATTGTTGGAACCACTATTCCTTCAAACATACCCATTTGCTTTCCAAGATAACGTTCTCGCCCTCCACACATTCTTCAACGCTCCCAGAACTTTCGCCCCCTCCCCCACCCTGTGACTCACTTCCGCCTCCATGGTTGCATCCGCTGCGAAATCCACTCCCATGTATCTAAAACACTTCACTTCCTCCAGTTTTTCTCCATTCAAAACTCACCTCCCAAATGACTTGTCCCTCAAACCCTACTGAACCTCATAACCTTGCTCTTATTCACATTTACTCTCAGCTTTCTTCTTTAACCTTGCTCTTATTCACATTTACTCTAAGTTTTCTTTTTTAACCTTGCTCTTATTCACATTTACTCTCAGCTTTCTTCTTTCACACACTTGACCAAACTCAAGTCACCCGCTTCTACAGTTTCTCTTTTTGTCTATGTTAAGGCTGGCGGTGAAGAATGACGGCAACTCATTCACGCCCGTGTTGAGAGCGTCGAAGGACATGGTCTACAGGAAACTGAGCCAGAAGTTAGATCTGTTCGAGCAGGAGGGGGAAGCCGTGGACGCCTTGAAGGCAGGTACCCACGCCTACGTCGACGCTTCGAACTACGTCCACGTCAGACTGCGGGTTCACTACAAGGTGAGGTGACGTCATGTGTTCCTCTCTCTCTCTCTCTCTCTCTCTCTCTCTCTCTCTCTCTCTCTCTCTCTCTCTCTCTCTGCAGGAGTCATGATCGAAACACGACTCTCTCTCTCTCTCTCTCTCTCTCTCTCTCTCTCTCTCTCTCTCTCTCTCTCTCTCTCTCTCTCTCTCTCTCCATCTGCTGCTGAACTCATAATCGAAACATAATTCACTTGTGTGCAACTTTTGAGAGAAAGATACCGTGACACAGATCTCAAATCATCAGTTTACCTACGAAGATTTTAACACCTAACACTTTTCTTCTCTCTCTCTCTCTCTCACATTTCCAAAGCTCTTCGACTGGTACATAGTGAAGGAGGAATTTATGCACAGCCCTATATCGTGGATCTTCCCCAAACACACACCATGGAAGTCCAAGATCGACCAAGGCATCAGCTGGATGCGCGAGATGGGTCTCATCCAACACTGGTTCACGGTGAGGTCTGAGGTTTCACAAACATGAATGTCGCATTATCGAAATCACTGGCCATCATAGAGTACACCATCTATCTACGTAGGTTCCATGTGATGTCTATCGTAGTCTTACCATCCATCTATCTACGTAGGTTCCATGTGATGCCTATCGTAGTCTTACCATCCATCTATCAGGTTTCTAACACGTCCCCGAGTTAATATGGCCATCGTAATGTACCATCTATTTGCGAAGGTTCCATGTGATGTCTATCGTAGTCTAACCATCCATCTATCAGGTTTCATAGTTCCATGTGATGTCTATCGTAGTCTTACCATCCATCTATCAGGTTTCAAAACACGTCCCCGAGTTAATATGGCCATTTCTAATTCTAAAAACACCTTCTTCAAAGGTTCGATTGACATAATATGTCTATTTGATCGACCACACTGGGGAAAATTCTCCTTACCCATTTCTCTCTGTCTATCACTACAGGTGGAGATTGAGTCACTGCTGGGGTGGGAATGGAAGCTCCATCAAAAAGAGTTGTTGGCGCAGCGGACCAACATGGTCCTCACCCTCCAACACCTCCGGGGGGTCTTCTACATCATGGTCTTCGCCTGGGTCGCCAGCGTCGCTGTGTTCCTGCTGGAGCTACTCAGGCACTGCTGCTCTCACCGTTAAGACCCAGGCACTGCTGGGGCTGAGCTCAGGCACTGCTGTTCTCGCTCCAAAGACCCAGGCACTGCTGTTCTCGCTCCAAAGACCCAGGCTCTGCTGGAGCTGAGCTCAGGCACTGCTGCTCTCACCGCTAAGAGCCAGGCACCGCTGGGGCTGAGCTCAGGCACTGCTGCTCTCGCTGCTAAGAACCAGGCACTGCTGGAGCTGAGCTCAGGCACCGCTAAGAGCCAGGCACTGCTGGGGCTGAGCTCAGGCACTGCTGGGGCTGCTCAAGACTACGTCTCGACTGAGGTGAAAGGGCCATTTCAATCAGGGACATCTGGATTACCGTCGTATTCCCAGACTCACAACTGACGAAGGGTGGAGAGAGAGAGGCGCCCTTTGGACTTGGATCAATCTCGGTGGGGATTTAAACAGACAGTGAGAAGGGATTTAAGGCAATCGTGGGGCAATACGTGATGTATATTAGGTCTTCCATTCCTCCCAAATCTTCCACGTAATTGACCAGAATATCATCAATGCCTCTTTATCCTTAGACGAGCAACGAGGAGATACATCAATGTACCATAATCTTGAAAGGGGTGAACGAGAATACAATCCTATATCTTCCTTTTCTGATGCCTACAGCTCCTGAAAGCAGAGGTGGAAGGCTGTGGGCAATGTCTGATGTGGAAGAAGAAATGATCCATCGCTGGAGATTTTTTTTTCAAAGAGAGACACACAGGCTCCACATAGATTCGCAAACTTCAAAGGGTGAGACACACACACATTCGCAAACTTCCTTCATTAATTGACAAGGAGAGAATCTGGAAGTGAAGTGAAGTGTTTGAGATGCCTGGGAGTGGACATGGGCAGCGAATGGAACCAGCCAAGACGCCACCATCCAAAAACCAAATGTTTAAACTTTAATCAACAATCTATTGTTTGGATGATGAGGTTAAATTAGATGGGTGATAAGGGATCGCCTTGCGCGACGCCTTCGGTCGTATGGAACTCAACTTAGCTGAAGAGCAAAGTTGAGGTCGCTTAGGGTATAATGTGGACGATAAGGGATCGCCTTGTGGCACGCCTTCAGCCAAACAGAACCCAGCCGAAGAGCAAAGTCGAGGTCGCTTAAGGTATAATGTGGACGATAAGGGATCGCCCTGTGGCACGCCTTCGGTCGAATGGAACTCATCTTATCCGAAGAGCACAAAGTCGAGGTCGCTTACGGTATACGTGGACGAAGGAAGAGATGGGAAGACCCGGTAAACATCACTTGATTATGACGTCCTTTTATCACATGATTGAAAAGCTTTCTTCAAGTCTTACTTGACTATGTTGGCTTGAACACAGGGTAAGAACGAAGGCTCTTGTAGCTACGTCATAGCCTAAGGGGATGTCGAAGATGAGTTCGAACTCACATGAAGTGATTGTCTTTTGGCGCTTTTTTGACAGCTATCCTGAGTTACAGACGGTGTAAGAAACTGCCTATGGCAATGGGTCAATTGCTACCATCTTTCCTCATCTGTTTACAAATGGAATCGCCAAACAAAGCGATTCAGGGGGTCAGGGAACACGACCATTTCTGTCGAGATGTGGATTCAGAAATTCTACGACTTCGTTCAGGGCGAATTAGACGCGCTAGGATCCACGGAGAGTTCGACGTTGGTGTCTTAAAACTGAAGAAACCTTCTGTTGAACGTGATAGGAAGGACATGGCTGCTTTATGGACGTCTGGAAGATGTGGTTGTTAAGAGAATCGCTTCTGTCACCCAGGTGAACACGGTGGGTTCTTTTCGCCCCCACAGAGACATGGCAGACAGTTCTGGGTACTGGGACGTTCTTCTTTTTCTTTTAAACTATTCGCCATTTCCCGCAGTTAGCGACGGTAGCGTTAAGAACAGAGGACTGGGCCTTTGTGGAATATCCTCACCTGGCCCCCATCTCTGTTCCTTCTTTTGGAAATAATATTGGGTATAATATTCAAGGCACAGACACTCTTCAAACATCTTTTCTATCTTACTGTTCACTATGGCTCTCATGTTTGATGTCTGGTGCAATGAGCTGCCAATATGAGATGGTTAGGTGGAAACAGAAGAATACTGACGACCCATTCAAGACAACAGATAATGGTTTGAGTAACTGTACGAAAGAAGTAGATAGTGTTGACATTATCCACCGAAGAACTGCAACAACCCAGAGCAAATATACAACCATAACAAGAAAATTCCACCGAGCAACGACCCAGAACAAATATACAATCATAACAAGATAAAACCAGGAATGATACACGATGTTGTGAAACATCCACGTTACAGTACAGGTCTATGGAACATTTCAGTCACACTGAGGTAGTCTAATGGCATTTAGATTCTCATGGTAATAGAAAATTACGGAAAGACACAAGTTCTCAATGTCTATACAGGAAAGAGTATACTACACTCTATACTTTCACACATACTACCATGTATGTTAGGAATGTCGTATGTATGATACACCACTTGGGAAGAAGTTGGACCATATTGTAATCAAAGTCATTTCTCAAAGAACAGAGGAGAGACAAGAGGCAAAGAGGATCGTGGAAACTAGATCAAAACTCAAGAATTTCTATGGTAAAGCTAACTGGGGAAAATGGAGTTGAGCAGCCAAGACTTTGTGGCGAATTTTGATTGAATTCTACGACAAGCTAGAAATGAGGCCTACTTCTCGACGGAATGGTTAGAAAGGAGTGAGAACGAATCGTTAAAATGTCTTAAAAAAAACAGAAGGACTTCGAGATGTTCAGTGACGAAGATATAGGTTACCCAGCAACAATTGGAAAGTATAAAAGGTTGAGGAAGGAGGTACAGAAAACCTTGGGAAAGGAGTTTTGTGGACGAGGCAAGGAATTATCCAAACTCCATTAATTCAAGAGTCAGTCATTGTGCACTTTTATGAGACTATAATGTCCCGAGCAAAGAACTGTAGAGGGAGATGCAAGTAAAAATGAAACTAATAAACTAAGTAATAGGAAACCATGAGGTGTGTGGCTGAGGGAGTGGACGATGTGTGTGGCTGAGGGAGTGGACTACATGTTAGCAGGTAAAATTGTAGGCGCCACTAAGCAGTGAGTGAGCATGACTTCCACACACTGGGTTGCTAAAAACTGAACCTCCTCCTGCTCATATTGATGAATTCAAAACATATTAAGAGCCTTCCACATTTGCCTGAACCTCCTCCTGCTCATATTAAAGAATTCAAAACATATTACGAGCCTTCCACATTTGCCTGAACCTTCCTCCTGCTCATATTAAAGAATTCAAAACATATTAAGAGCCTTCCACATTTGCCTGAACCTCCTCCTGCTCATATTAAAGAATTCAAAACATATTACGAGCCTTCCACATTTGCCTGAACCTTCCTCCTGCTCATATTGATGAATCCAAAACATATTAAGAGCCTTCCACATTTGCCTGAACCTCCTCCCTGCTCATATTAAAGAATTCAAAACATATTACGAGCCTTCCACATTTGCCTGAACCTTCCTCCTGCTCATATTAAAGAATTCAAAACATATTACGAGCCTCCGACATTGCCTGAACCTTCCTCCTGCTCATATTAAAGAATTCAAAACATATTACGAGCCTTCCACATTTGCCTGAACCTTCCTCCTGCTCATATTGATGAATCCAAAACATATTATGAGCCTTCCACATTTGCCTGAACCTCCTCCTGCTCATATTAAAGAATCCAAAACATATTACGAGCCTTCCACATTTGCCTGAACCTTCTCCTGCTCATATTAAAGAATCCAAAACATATTATGAGCCTTACACATTTGCCTGAACCTCCTCCTGCTCATATTAAAGAATTCAAAACATATTACGAGCCTCCGACATTGCCTGAACCTTCCTCCTGCTCATATTGATGAATCCAAAACATATTACAAACCTTCCACACTTGCCTGAACCTTCCTCCTGCTCATATTGAAGAATCCAAAACATATTACGAGCCTTCCACATTTGCCTGAGCCTCCTCCTGCTCATATTGATGAATCCAAAACATATTAAAAGGCTTCCTCATTTACCTGAACATGCCATGTTAACGCCACTACATTACTTCACTGACATTCCCATACCATTATCCTCAAAGAGGAATGTCTCTTGTACTTCAAAGTGGCTCAATTTCTGAGAGACAGTATTACTTTTCTTATCTATTTCTCATCTATTTCTTTTTTTGATGTGGGTCATCTCGTATTCCCTTAGTGTATACCCCCTTGCGTGTGTCTATACTCACTTGGTGATGGCTTTTTACCTACGTCTGCTTCTTGTATTTCAACTAACTTCAATTTCTTTCCTTTGTATCCCCTGATGATGATGATGATGATGTGATCAATACAATAAACTGCACGCGTGAGTAGCCATTCCATCGACCGACTCCAAAGGGGGGGGTAAATGAACTGAACAGCTAAGATGACTGTGGACCCATTGTCGCAGCCAGGAGTCGAACCCACGACCCTTGGGCACCCCATACGATGACTGTGGACCCACTGTCGCAGCCAGGATTCGAACCCACGACCCTTGGGCACCCCATACGATGACTGTGGACCCACTATCGCAGCCAGGATTCGATCCCACGACCCTTGGGCACCCCATACGATGACTGTGGACCCACTGTCGCAGCCAGGATTCGAACCCACGACCTGTGGGCACCCCACTGAATGCGTCATGGTCAGAAACGCTAACCGATACACCACCATATGTAGATGAATACTGTGTCTACATATATGCATAAACATAGGTACCTCATCTTTATTCTAAATTAGCTTCTCAACGCCTCTCACCTTACGCTTCCTCCATCACAGCTACACAGAGGGGAACCAGCTTCAAAGACTCCAGGGACATGTACAATGAACATGGGAAGTTCCTACACCACTTACCAAAAAACAAAAGACGTTCTAATTGAAATAAACACAAGACAGCTCAAAGTCTGCCAATGAACTATTGACATGCCTACTTCACAAAGACCTCCTACAACCCAACACACACACACACACACACACACACACACATACACACACACAAACACACACACACACACACACACACACACACACACACACACACTCAGACGCCCCTCTCTACCTTGGACACATACGTCAT
>NC_092284.1:6882418-6902418 GCF_036320965.1 Panulirus ornatus
ACACGTTGATGTATACGTGTACGTTGATGTACTCAAATGTACACGTTGATGTACACAAATGTACAAGATGATGTACACAAATGAGTACGTTGATGTACTTAAATGTACACGTTGCTGTACACAAATGAGTACGTTAATGTACTCAAATGTACACGCTGATGTACTCAAATGTACACAAATGAGTACGTTGATGTACTTAAATGTACACGTTGAAGTACACAAATGAGTACGTTGATGTATACAAATGTACACATTGATGTACACAAATATGTACATTAATATATATATATTTTATTATGCTCTTCACAGAGCTTACAAAATTGAACAGACGAATTAGGCTTGTGTACCTAATAAGGTAGCGGTTCCAACATTGTGGCGAGTGTACAAGTATTAATATTCTTTTAAAAACTTTAGCTCTTTAGATATCTATACTTTTAAGACAATACAAACACAAAATATTATTATTTTATCTTAATATTTTATTGTTCTTCTCTTTTATAAATTTTGTGGTTGGATATAAAGTAATTAATATTGTAAATTTAAAGAATTATTTTGTGTTTCATTATAATTTGGATCTCATCCCTCTCTCTGTTCTCACACCCAGGCCGCCATGTGCCGGTAACGCCACACTGAGCACACACACACACACACACACACACACACACACACACACATGTGTGTGTACGTCCTTCCGTAGCGAAGAATTGATGTAAAACATCACATATTCAAACTTAGACCACATACTCTGATGATTTCTCATATAATCACGCCTCTAAGCCACATAAAACCATCAAAAACCAATAATCAAAACTTCCCATTTTCTCAGCTAACACAGAAAACGAAAGAAACCGAGTTTTTAGGCAGAGAAAACGGAAGAAAAGATTCGTATGGGAGGGGTATCTACGAGAAACAGAGTTTTTGGTCATAAATACTTTAAATTCTCATATGTTGTGCAAGATGTAAATTACTTTATCCCAAATAAATAAAAAATGGATAATGTAATATGTGTAGTCGAGGATACAGTGTTAATACAACTGTTACATGTATAGTTGTATATAGTACCAGTCTTGCTGCTATAGACACCCTTATAATCTAACCTATAAATCAATATATGTACACACATTGTTTATGTAAATAGTTTACTAAGGATAAATGTATTTTGATTTATTAAAATTATGTGATGTTATTTACATTGTAAAATGACAAAATACATTTCATACACTTCATCCCTTGAGAGAGAGAGTCTGTCTCGCGTGTATGCCAGGACTTACGAATTATTTTGGAACATTTGAAGAACACATTTCAAATCACTTCGATTGGTAGTTCCAAAATATGAGGTCGGTTGTAATGACCAAGTGTCCATCGAGAGGCCATTTTCTATACTGTTTTCCAATCTAACGATACTGTCTCCCGCGTTGTCCCAATCAAACCTCTCTCTTTCCTAACTACTTTGTAGTTCAGGTATTTATAATGACTAATTCAAGTCGTTTGGGATAAACAGACATACAATGTGGACTAAGGGAGGGTTTCCACATGTCGCTGGACGTACATCCAGCCCACAAGCCCAAACCTTAGGTTCGTGTAGGTGTTATTAAGTCCCATTTACCAGTTGTAATCAAACTTGATCCTTTCTAATCCAAACAGAAGTTTAATTTCTTCTATAACTCCTACAATCCACAACTGGGTAATAGATAGTTAACTGCCCTAACTATTCCTTCGTCTTTTAGTCTGTGTAAACAACACAATCCAACACAAAGTACGACGTAACAAGCAGTTGTTATCAATCCAATTCGATCATATTCAAGCAATTTGCCCAAAAATTCCTGTGTAAAAAATAAGAGTATACATAACACTGTGGCCTTATGGTATTATATCATTTAAGATTACAAAAAACAAAAACAGCTTATATTTATGGTATTATAACTCGAAAAAGATTATAACTACCCAATTATACATTTAATTATAATTTATTTCAAATTTATAATTATATTAAAAGCTTAATATTGTATAAATGTCTTCGATTTTTAAGTTTTTATTAAAAATAAAATAAAATTTACACATACACTTCACTAAGGGGGACACTTTTACTTTGGACAGTAGACTGTGGGTTTAGATGTTTATATAGATATATATATATAGAGTCTGATCCTCTATCGGGGAATCTAATAGACATTCATGCGATCCCTTTATCTTTTGTTGTGAGTTCAGATGTTTATATAGAGATATATATAGAGTCTGAGCCTCTGTGTAGGGGAATCTAATAGACATTATTCGATCCCTTTATCTTTTGTTGTGAGTTCAGATGTTTATATAGAGATATATATAGAGTCTGAGCCTCTGTGTAGGGGAATCTAATAGACATTAATTCGATCCGTTAAACACATCAAACCAACCATTAACCAACCACCAGAACCTTCCATTAATTTCTACTACCCTTAGCTGGTTCCATTAACCTTCTAACCTTAGCTGGTTCCATTAATCTACTACCCCAGCTGGTTCCATTAATCTACTACCCCAGCTAGTTCCATTAATCTACTAACCTTAGCTGGTTCCATTAATCTACTACCCTTAGCTGGTTCCATTAATCTACTAACCTTAGCTGGTTCCATTAATCTACTACCCCAGCTGGTTCCATTAATGTAATACCCCAGCTGGTTCCATTAATGTAATACCCCAGCTGGTTCCATTAATCTACTACCCTTAGCTGGTTCCATTAATCTACAACCCCAGCTGGTTCTATTAATCTACTACCCCAGCTGGTTCCATTAAACTAATACCCCAGCTGGTTCCATTAAACTAATACCCCAGCTGGTTCCATTAATCTACTACCCTTAGCTGGTTCCATTAATCTACAACCCCAGCTGGTTCTATTAATCTACTACCCCAGCTGGTTCCATTAAACTAATACCCCAGCTGGTTCCATTAAACTAATACCCCAGCTGGTTCCATTAATCTACTACCATTAGCTGGTTCCATTAATCTACTAGCACCTTAGCTGGTTCCATTAATCTACAACCCCAGCTGGTTCCATTAATCTACTACCCCAGCTGGTTCCATTAATGTAATACCCTTCCATTAACCTTTATTTAATGTCCATCGCTAATTTAAACCCTTCAATTATATTCCCTTAACCTTTCCTTCTCTTAAGTTAAATGTCAATTCAAATTTCTTTTTTTTTCTTAATCTTCCTTCCTAAGTGAGGTTTCTAATGCCATTGATCCATTTTGTCATTCTCCTTTGTACTTTCTCTAAAGAATCTATATCAAGTTCATGGTTTGGAGTCCAAAACTGTACTGCATTATGCAAATATGGTCACACCAATGCAGGATAAAGTTGCAATAATACTTTAATTTAGTGACAAAAGTCCTGTGAATCCTAATATCCTATATACATTATTCTGGTCATCTATACACATCCCTCTGCAAATTTAAATTTTCATCTGAGTCAAATACGGCTCCTATGTTTATATCATCGGCTAATATACATCAAGTTCCTGGTTATTCCCATATCCAAATCGTTAATATATATTTATATATATATATATATATATATATATATATATATATATTTTGGAAAGGATCACAATTTTGCGCGTGATCCACGGGGAAAATGTCTTGTGTCTCCCCTGATGATGTGATTATTACACGAAAGTGCACTTGGGAACTTTTCGTGTTTCATTTTCCCCGTGGACTCATAGGAATATATATATATATATATATATATATATATATATATATATATATATATATATATATATACATCAAACATGAGCTATCCAAATCGTTAATATACATACACACCAAACATGAGCGGACCCAAGACTGAACCTTGAGGAAGAACCACACAACATTGTACTACGCCTTCATTCCGTCTTGTGTGTGTATCAACTCGCAAACTTATGTCCATAGCAACTGTTTGATGCTATCAACAGAGGGAGTCTGTGTTCCAATTCTATGTCCATAGCAACTGTTTGATGCTATCAACAGAGGGAGTCTGTGTTCCAATTCTATGTCCATAGCAACTGTTTGATGCTATCAACAGAGGGAGTCTGTGTTCCAATTCTATGTCCATAGCAACTGTTTGATGCTATCAACAGAGGGAGTCTGTGTTCCAATTCTATGTCCATAGCAACTGTTTGATGCTATCAACAGAGGGAGTCTGTGTTCCAATTCTATGTCCATAGCAACTGTTTGATGCTATCAACAGAGGGAGTCTGTGTTCCAATTCTATGTCCATAGCAACTGTTTGATGCTATCAACAGAGGGAGTCTGTGTTCCAATTCTATGTCCATAGCAACTGTTTGATGCTATCCACTGAGGGAGTCTGTGTTCCAATTCTATGTCCATAGCAACTGTTTGATGCTATCAACAGAGGGAGTCTGTGTTCCAATTCTATGTCCATAGCAACTGTTTGATGCTATCTACTGAGGGAGTCTGTGTTCCAATTCTATGTCCATAGCAACTGTTTGATGCTATCTACTGAGGGAGTCTGTGTTCCAATTCTATGTCCGTAGGTCCAAACAGAGTGTGTGTGTGACCTGGTCATTCTTCCTTCCACTCCAGGTACATGTTATGTGACGCAGGTCATGGACACTTACAGCAGCGAGGCACAATGGTGGCAAGGGCGTGGCTTTGATAATGGATTATTGATCAGTTCTTGCCTCAAAGGAAGCGAGTTTATGGTCCATATCCTTCGACCAGAATGGAAAAATCCTTTTTTTTGGCGCGTCCTGCCAAACCTACTCCCTCAAAGGAGAGACTTCAAAGTGTGAGATTAAATGGCGTAAACACAAGGGCTTTGGCAATGCCCCTTGGCGACGATATACGACAGAAGTGGTTCTGTTTGGTGGACAACGCCCCCTTCTCCCCCTGTTGTTGCTGGGGTGGATGACGGACGAGCGTCGGGGGTAGACGAAGCCCTACGCCCCCTTCTCCTCCTGCTGTTGCTGGGGTGGATGACGGTCGAGCGTCGGGGGTAGACGAAGCCCTTGGACAGGTAGTAGGTGGCCCACTGGGCGAGTTAAACCAGTCCTCTCTTCAACCACTTTAACTCGCGAAGGTTTAACAAGATGGCGCTAAATTCGTGCAGAACCATCACATCATTTTCTATATAACATCTTAAAAAAATAAATACACATCGAGACGTAATATAACTAACGAAATTAGGCTTTCCAAGTCTTCATTTATAACATAGTTTCTCCTCATCTGTTAACGAAGAGTAAACATCATAG
Organism: Panulirus ornatus; assembly: GCF_036320965.1. Taxonomy (NCBI): domain Eukaryota; kingdom Metazoa; phylum Arthropoda; class Malacostraca; order Decapoda; family Palinuridae; genus Panulirus; species Panulirus ornatus. The sequence goes on from NC_092284.1 coordinate 6,887,649, forward strand.
CAAAATATTGGAAAGCAACACTTGGAACTTCATCTCATGCTCGCGGGTCAAACAGACCCTTAACTTATTTTGGCGCAGTAATGCTTAATAACAACACATCATTACGTCACTTTAATAACCTGACGTCATTTTAATAACCTTACGTCATTTTAATAACCTTACGTCATTTTAATAACCTCACACGTCATTTTAATAACCTTACACGTCATTTTAATAACCTTACGTCATTTTAATAACCTTACACGTCATATTAATAACCTTACGTCATTTTAATAACCTTTACGTCATTTTAAATAACCTTACGTCATTTTAATAACCTTACGTCATTTTAATAACCTTAGGTCATTTTAATAACCTTACACGTCATATTAATAACCTTAGGTTATTTTAATAACCTTACGTCATTTTAATAACCTTACGTCATTTTAATAACCTTACGTCATTTTAATAACCTTTACGTCATTTTAATAACCTTACGTCATTTTAATAACCTTACGTCATTTAAATTACAGCACAACCTTACGTCACTTTAATAACCTTACGTCATTTTAATAACCTTACACGTCATTTTAATAACCTTACGTCATTCTAATAACAGCACAACCTTACGTCACTTTAATAATCTTACACGTCATCTTAATAACCTTACGTCATTTTAATAACAGCACAACCTTACGTCACTTTAATAACCTTACACGTCATTTTAATAACCTTTACGTCATTTTAATAACCTTACGTCATTTTAATAACCTTACGTCATTTCAATAACCTTTACGTCGTTTTAATAACCTTACGTCACTTTAATAACCTTACGTCATTATAATAACCTGATATCATTTTAATAACCTTACGTCATATAACCTTACGTCATTTTAATAACCTTACGTCATTTTAATAACCTTTACGTCATTTTAATAACCTTACGTCACTCTAATAACTTTACGTCATTATAATAACCTTACGTCATTTTAATAACCTTACACGTCATTTTAATAACCTTACGTCATTTTAATAACAGCACAACCTTACGTCACTTTAATAACCCTACGTCATTTTAATAACAGCACAACCTTACGTCACTTTAATAACCTTACACGTCATTTTAATAACCTTAAACGTCATTTTAATAACTTTTACGTCATTTTAATAACCTTACGTCATTTTAATAACCTTACACGTCATTTTAATAACCTTACGTCATTTTAATAACCTTTACGTCATTTTAATAACCTTACGTCATTTTAATAACCTTACACGTCATTTTAAAAACCTGACGTCATTTTAATAACCTTAGGTTATTCTAATAACCTTACGTCATTTTAATAACCTTACGTCATTTTAATAACCTTACACGTCATTTTAATAACCTTACGTCATTTAAATTACAGCACAACCTTACGTCATTTTAATAACCTTACGTCATCTTAATAACCTTACGTCATTTAAATTACAGCACAACCTTACGTCACTTTAATAACCTTACGTCATTTTAATAACCTTACACGTCATTTTAATAACCTTACGTCATTTTAATAACAGCACAACCTTACGTCACTTTAATAACCTTACACGTCATTTTAATAACCTTACGTCATTTTAATAACAGCACAACCTTACGTCACTTTAATAACCTTACGTCATTTTAATAACCTTACGTCATTTTAATAACAGCACAACCTTACGTCACTTTAATAACCTTCACGTCATTTTAATAACCTTACGTCATTTTAATAACAGCACAACCTTACGTCACTTTAATAACCTTACACGTCATTTTAATAACCTTACGTCATTTTAATAACAGCACAACCTTACGTCACTTTAATAACCTTACACGTCACTTTAATAACCTTACGTCATTTTAATAACCTTACACGTCATTTTAATAACCTTACACGTCATTTTAATAACCTTACACGTCATTTTAATAACCTTACGTCATTTTAATAACCTTACGTCATTTTAATAACCTTACACGTCATTTTAATAACCTTACACGTCATTTTAATAACCTTACACGTCATTTTAATAACCTTACGTCATTTTAATAACACGCGTCTATACAAGCCCAACGATAGATACGTTCACAATCACAACAGTTATCAACTGAAACTATTAGGGTGTCGTTTGTGAGGGAGGCAATGAAACACCTTGTTGTTAATGGGTAGTTGGGAGTCGAACCGTGTCGTTGGGTCAAGGTCCGTGACCCCGAACGACCCTGAGCGAGGTTGGGATCCGATCGTTACGACCACATCTTGTAGTTCTATCATTAAGAGGGATCGGATCCCCCCCCCCTCCTAAGAGAGTTGACCAGCCACCCAGGACAACGACCAGCCACCCAGGACAGAGACCAGCCACCCAGGACAATGACCAGCCACCCAGGACAGAGACCAGCCACCCAGGACAATGACCAGCCACCCAGGACAATGTCCAGCCACCCAGGCCAATGACCAGCCACCCAGGACAGAGACCAGCCACCCAGGACAACGACCAGCCACCCAGGACAATGTCCAGCCACCCAGGACAATGTCCAGCCACCCAGGACAGAGACCAGCCACCCAGGACAATGTCCAGCCACCCAGGACAATGTCCAGCCACCCAGGACAATGACCAGCCACCCAGGACAATGTCCAGCCACCCAGGACGATGTCCAGCCACCCAGGACAATGTCCAGCCACCCAAGACAATGCCCAGCCACCCAGGACAATGTCCAGCCACCCAGGACAGAGACCAGCCACCCAGGACAATGTCCAGCCACCCAAGACAATGCCCAGCCACCCAGGACAATGTCCAGCCACCCAGGACAACGACCAGCCACCCAGGACAGAGACCAGCCACCCAGGACAATGTCCAGCCACCCAGGACAACGACCAGCCACCCAGGACAATGACCAGCCACCCAGGACAATGTCCAGCCACCCAGGACATTGTCCAGCCACCCAGGACAACGACCAGCCACCCAGGACAGAGACCAGCCACCCAGGACAGAGACCAGCCACCCAGGACGATGTCCAGCCACCCAGGACAGAGACCAGCCACCCAGGACAGAGACCAGCCACCCAGGACAGAGACCAGCCACCCAGGACAATGTCCAGCCACCCAGGACAATGACCAGCCACCCAGGACAATGTCCAGCCACCCAGGACAATGTCCAGCCACCCAGGACGATGTCCAGCCACCCAGGACAATGTCCAGCCACCCAGGACAATGTCCAGCCACCCAGGACAATGACCAGCCACCCAGGACAATGTCCAGCCACCCAGGACAGAGACCAGCCACCCAGGACAGAGACCAGCCACCCAGGACAATGACCAGCCACCCAGGACGATGTCCAGCCACCCAGGACGATGTCCAGCCATCCAGGACAATGACCAGCCACCCAGGACAATGACCAGCCACCCAGGACAATGTCCAGCCACCCAGGACAGAGACCAGCCACCCAGGACAGAGACCAGCCACCCAGGACAATGACCAGCCACCCAGGACGATGTCCAGCCACCCAGGACGATGTCCAGCCATCCAGGACAATGACCAGCCACCCAGGACAATGACCAGCCACCCAGGACGATGTCCAGCCACCCAGGACAGAGACCAGCCACCCAGGACAGAGACCAGCCACCCAGGACAGAGACCAGCCACCCAGGACAATGTCCAGCCACCCAGGACAATGACCAGCCACCCAGGACAATGACCAGCCACCCAGGACAATGTGCAGCCACCCAGCACAATGTCCAGCCACCCAGGACAATGTCCAGCCACCCAGGACAATGTCCAGCCACCCAGGACAATGTCCAGCCACCCAGGACAACGACCAGCCACCCAGGACAATGACCAGCCACCCAGGACAATGACCAGCCACCCAGGACAATGACCAGCCACCCAGGACAATGACCAGCCACCCAGGACAATGTCCAGCCACCCAGGACAATGTCCAGCCACCCAGGACAATGTCCAGCCACCCAGGACAACGACCAGCCACCCAGGACAATGACCAGCCACCCAGGACAACGACCAGCCACCCAGGACAACGACCAGCCACCCAGGACAACGACCAGCCACCCAGGACAGAGACCAGCCACCCAGGACAATGTCCAGCCACCCAGGACAACGACCAGCCACCCAGGACAGAGACCAGCCACCCAGGACAATGACCAGCCACCCAGGACAATGACCAGCCACCCAGGACAGAGACCAGCCACCCAGGACAATGACCAGCCACCCAGGACAACGACCAGCCACCCAGGACAATGTCCAGCCACCCAGGACAACGACCAGCCACCCAGGACAGAGACCAGCCACCCAGGACAATGTCCAGCCACCCAGGACAGAGACCAGCCACCCAGGACAATGTCCAGCCACCCAGGACAGAGACCAGCCACCCAGGACAGAGACCAGCCACCCAGGACAGAGACCAGCCACCCAGGACAATGTCCAGCCACCCAGGACAGAGACCAGCCACCCAGGACAATGTCCAGCCACCCAGGACAATGTCCAGCCACCCAGGACAATGTCCAGCCACCCAGGACAATGACCAGCCACCCAGGACAATGTCCAGCCACCCAGGACAATGTCCAGCCACCCAGGACAATGTCCAGGCACCCAGGACAATGTCCAGCCACCCAGGACAATGTCCAGCCACCCAGGACAATGTCCAGGCACGTTGCTGGTATTCGAACCCCTGCAACACAGAAGGAACCTCTACAGTGTGTGTGTGTGTGTGTGTGTGTGTGTGTGTGTGTGTATGTATGTATGTATGTATGTATGTATGTATGTATGTATGTATGTATGTATGTGTGTGTGTGTGTGTGTGTGTGTGTGTGTGTGTGTGTATGTATGTATGTATGTATGTATGTATGTATGTATGTATGTATGTATGTATGTATGTGTGTGTGTGTGTGTGTGTGTGTGTGTGTGTGTGTGTGTGTGTGTGTGTGTGTGTATGTATGTATGTATGTATGTATGTATGTATGTATGTATGTATGTATGTATGTATGTATGTATGTATGTGTGTGTGTGTGTATGTATGTGTGTGTGTGTGTGTGTGTGTGTGTGTGTGTGTGTGTATGTATGTGTGTGTGTGTGTGTGTGTGTGTGTGTGTGTGTGTGTGTGTGTACAATTCACAACAGATAAATCCAAAAATTAAAATGTTTAATGTATACATTAGAGACGAGTATCTTACAACCTCTTACGAGTATATGATATAATATAACAAACAAATCAAACGAAGAAATAACTTATGTAAACAACTCATTACAACTCTGATATATCATTGGTTATAACAACACAACAATGACACGATTTATCAAAATGTTATTGTTATTAAAACCTTCAACTACAACTTATTCACATTCACGTCAATTCATCCTTCTAAAACCTGTGGTTATACAAACGCGCAGCACAATGTGTTGGCCTCCACCCAACTCCATTTTCACCTCCAACTTGCAACCCGCGCAGCAGCAGGTCAAGGTGGCCTCCATTACCACGAAATGGCGTCTTATAATATATATCCTTCATCATAATAATCCATACATACACTGGAAGTCTTAATAACCCAGTTTTACACACTTTGAAAGCAGTCTTTTAAAACTATAACTATTTATTATAAATTATATTTTGCCCTCTAGGTTATATAAGTTATATTTTATTACATTTGATTATATTTGATTATATTTTCCTCTCCTCACAACCTTAGAAATATACACAATGTGATGGTCGCACAACAACATGGCCTGTTTGATGGTATGGTACGATTATTTTTGAAGGTTAAACTGCTTTAAAACGTACTTTAGTCTTAATGTAAGGTCGCTTCACACTAGTTTATTTTCAAGTCACATTTCTTCCTCAAACTAGTTTATTTCAAGCCACATTTCTTCCTCAAACTACACTACTTCAAGCCACATTTCTTCCTCAAACTACACTACTTCAAGCCACATTTCTTCCTCAAACTAGGCAACTTCAAGCCACATTTCTTCCTCAAACTACACAACTTCAAGCCACATTTCTTCCTCAAACTAAGCCACTTCAAGTCACATTTCTTCCTCAAACTAGTTTATTTCAAGCCACATTTCTTCCTCAAACTAAGCTACTTCAAGCCACATTTCTTCCTCAAACTAAGCTACTTCAAGCCACATTTCTTCCTCAAACTACACAACTTCAAGCCACATTTCTTCCTCAAACTACACAACTTCAAGCCACATTTCTTCCTCAAACTAAGCTACTTCAAGCCACATTTCTTCCTCAAACTACACAACTTCAAGCCACATTTCTTCCTCAAACTACACAACTTCAAGCCACATTTCTTCCTCAAACTAAGCTACTTCAAGCCACATTTCTTCCTCAAACTAAGCTACTTCAAGCCACATTTCTTCCTCAAACTAGTTTATTTCAAGCCACATTTCTTCCTCAAACTAAGCAACTTCAAGCCACATTTCTTCCTCAAACTAAGCTACTTCAAGCCACATTTCTTCCTCAAACTAGTTTATTTCAAGCCACATTTCTTCCTCAAACTAAGCTACTTCAAGCCACATTTCTTCCTCAAACTACACTACTTCAAGCCACATTTCTTCCTCAAACTAGTTTATTTCAAGCCACATTTCTTCCTCAAACTAAGCTACTTCAAGCCACATTTCTTCCTCAAACTTGAGCTACTTCAAGCCACATTTCTTCCTCAAACGTGGCTACTTCAAGCCACATTTCTTCCTCAAACTAAGCACTTCAAGCCACATTTCTTCCTCAAACTAAGCCACTTCAAGCCACATTTCTTCCTCAAACTAAGCCACTTCAAGCCACATTTCTTCCTCAAACTACACTACTTCAAGCCACATTTCTTCCTCAAACTACACAACTTCAAGCCACATTTCTTCTCAAACTACACAACTTCAGCCACATTTCTTCCTCAAACTAAGCAACTTCAAGCCACATTCCTTCCTCAAACTAGGCAACTTCAAGCCACATTTCTTCCTCAAACTACACAACTTCAAGCCACATTTCTTCCTCAAACTAAGCTACTTCAAGCCACATTTCTTCCTCAAACTACACAACTTCAAGCCACATTTCTTCCTCAAACTACACAACTTCAAGCCACATTTCTTCCTCAAACTAGGCCACTTCAAGCCACATTTCTTCCTCAAACTACACAACTTCAAGCCACATTTCTTCCTCAAACTACACTACTTCAAGCCACATTTCTTCCTCAAACTAAGCCACTTCAAGCCACATTTCTTCCTCAAACTAGGCCACTTCAAGCCACATTTCTTCCTCAAACTACACAACTTCAAGCCACATTTCTTCCTCAAACTACACTACTTCAAGCCACATTTCTTCCTCAAACTAAGCCACTTCAAGCCACATTTCTTCTTCAAACTTGGCTACTTCAAACCACATAAGTCAGGTCACCGCTAGGCGAAACAATGGGAATTTAAGTATTTAAAAAAAATGTCGCGGTCTGCAATCATTTAAAGAATAAAATTCTGTATTTATCATTTAAAATAGCCAACAGCTTGATCCCTTTTCATTAAATCCCTTGGCTTCATTGTAAAACGAATATAAGTGGAATATATCACTTTGATTCCACTTTTTAATTATTTGCTCCAAGTCGTAAATGTTATTTCGTAATTGCTTGTGTAAAAAAAGTACAGAAAAAGGCATTTAGACCCTTCAAACTTGTCTTTTGTGATCAGTAATACTTCTGAAATTTACTTAGTTCCAAATGGACAATGGGCAAATTTGCAAATTTTTATTCTCATAAACTCAGAAAAACATCTTACTACTCAATATTTACATATATTTACACAAAATTTTAAACCAAAATGATCACAAAAGGTTTAGAAGCGAGTAATTTTACGCTATTTACAATTGTAAATCACTTTCAAGAATCAGAAACCACAAAAATATAATCATGTTTTCTTTTCATGTTTCTTAATGGCGACTTTTCAAAGTAGTCAAGTAAACCTTGATGGAAAAACTCGCTTGTCTCCTCCTCATACATTTACATGTCCTTCTCGAACTCAACAAGATGAGCGTCAAGGAGATATATATATATATATATATATATATATATATATATATATATATATATATATATATATATATATATGCATATATATATATATATATATATATATATATATATATATATATATATATATATATATATATATATATATATATGCATATATATGTATATATATATATATATATATATATATATATATATATATATATATATATATATATATATATGCATATATATATATATATATATATATATATATATATATATATATATATATATATATATGCATATATATATATATATATATATATATATATATATATATATATATATATATATGCATATATATATGCATATATATATATGCATATATATATATATATATATATATATATATATATATATATATATATATATATATATATATATATATATATTTCATACTATTCGCCATTTCCCGCATTAGCGAGGTAGCGTTAAGAACAGAGGACTGGGCCTCTGAGGGAATATCCTCACCTGGCTCCCTTCTCTGTTCCTTCTTTTGGAAAAAGATATTTTCTTTTCTTCTTCTTTCATACTATTCGCCATTTCCCGCGTTAGCAAGGTAGCGTTAAGAACAGAGGACTGGGCCTTAGAGGGAATATCCTCACCTGGCCCCCTTCTCTGTTCCTTCTTTTGGAAAAAGATATATATATATATATATATATATATATATATATATATATATATATATATATATATAGACATTGAGTTAGACACCCTGCTGGGCCATTTGGCCATAGTCTCAACCAGCTCCACATACGTCGTTTTCGTCCTCGTTATCCACATACGTCGTTTTCGTCCTCGTTATCCACATACGTCGTTTTCGTCCTCGTTATCCACATACGTCGTTTTCGTCCTCGTTAACCACATACGTCGTTTTCGTCCTCGTTATCCACATACGTCGTCTTCGGGTCTTGTCATGGTCCAGGAAGCCTCGAACCAGTGAGAGAAAGCTGTGCCAATTTGCTTTCTCCTTCGTAGTGAAGATCTCGATGGAAAATCCCTTGATTTTGACGTCAAATCCACCTTGGAGATCCACTTTGACGTCAAATCCACCTTGGAGATCCACTTTGACGTCAAATCCACCTTGGAGATCCACTTTGACGTCAAATCCACCTTGGAGATCCACTTTGACGTCAAATCCACCTTGGAGATCCACTTTGACGTCAAATCCACCTTGGAGATCCACTTTGACGTCAAATCCACCTTGGAGATCCACTTTGACGTCAAATCCACCTTGGAGATCCACTTTGATGTCAAATCCACCTTGGAGATCCACTTTGACGTCAAATCCACCTTGGAGATCCACTTTGACGTCAAATCCACCTTGGAGATCCACTTTGACGTCAAATCCACCTTGGAGATCCACTTTGATGTCAAATCCACCTTGGAGATCCACTTTGACGTCAAATCCACCTTGGAGATCCATTCTGGTCAAATCCACCTTGCAGATCCATTTTGACGTCAAATCCACCTTGGAGATCCACTTTGACGTCAAATCCACCTTGGAGATCCACTTTGACGTCAAATCCACCTTGGAGATCCACTTTGACGTCAAATCCACCTTGGAGATCCACTTTGATGTCAAATCCACCTTGGAGATCCACTTTGACGTCAAATCCACCTTGGAGATCCATTCTGGTCAAATCCACCTTGCAGATCCATTTTGACGTCAAATCCACCTTGGAGATCCACTTTGACGTCAAATCCACCTTGGAGATCCACTTTGACGTCAAATCCACCTTGGAGATCCACTTTGACGTCAAATCCACCTTGGAGATCCACTTTGACGTCAAATCCACCTTGGAGATCCACTTTGACGTCAAATCCACCTTGGAGATCCACTTTGACGTCAAATCCACCCTGGAGATCCACTTTGACGTCAAATCCACCTTGGAGATCCATTTTGACATCAAATCCACCTTGGAGATCCACTTTGACGTCACATCCACCTTGGAGATCCACTTTGACATCAAATCCACCTTGGAGATCCACTTTGACGTCAAATCCACCTTGGAGATCCATTTCGACGTCAAATCCACCTTGAAGATCCACTTTGACGTCAAATCCACCTTGGAGATCCACTTTGACGTCAAATCCACCTTGGAGATCCACTTTGACGTCAAATCCACCTTGGAGATCCACTTTGACGTCAAATCCACCTTGGAGATCCACTTTGACGTCAAATCCACCTTGGAGATCCACTTTGACGTCAAATCCACCTTGGAGATCCATTTCGACGTCAAATCCACCTTGGAGATCCATTTCGACGTCAAATCTACCTTGGAGATCCACTTTGACGTCAAATCCACCTTGGAGATCCACTTTGACGTCAAATCCACCTTGGAGATCCACTTTGACGTCAAATCCACCTTGGAGATCCATTTTGACATCAAACACACCTTGGAGATCCACTTTGACGTCAAATCCACCTTGGAGATCCACTTTGACGTCAAATCCACCTTGGAGATCCACTTTGACGTCAAATCCACCTTGGAGATCCACTTTGACGTCAAATCCACCTTGGAGATCCATTTCGACGTCAAATCCACCTTGGAGATCCATTTCGACGTCAAATCCACCTTGGAGATCCATTTTGAAGTTTCAGATGACCTCGCACTTGAATACATCATACGTCAAGGCGTCTTCTAAGCAAAGGCCATCACACTGTTTTCTTCGTCTCTGAGCCAGGGAGACGGGGTAGTTTGCTTCCATTATAGAGTAGCAAGGCTTTCAGGTTCCTGTATGAAATGTCAATAAAGAAGAACCACTCATTTGGGGTAATTGGTGATTCCAATTTACCTCAACGAGACGGATGAACAATGTGGTAGAAAGAACTCATCTTCTTGACCTACACGTCCAAAGTTCGACAATTGGACTTTGTGAAGCCAAGATTTCTGATCAAGTTCGACGTTGGGACTTTGTGAGGCCATGATTTCTGATCAAGTTCGACAATGGAACTTTGTGAAGCTATGATTTCTGATCAAGTTCGACAATGGGACTTTGTGAAGCCAAGATTTCTGATCAAGTTCGACAATTGGACTTTGTGAAGCCAAGATTTCTGATCAAGTTCGACAATGGAACTTTGTGAAGCTATGATTTCTGATCAAGTTCGACAATGGAACTTTGTGAGGCCATGATTTCTGATCAAGTTCGACAATGGAACTTTGTGAGGCCATGATTTCTGATGAAGTTCGACAATGGAACTTTGTGAGGCCATGATTTCTGATCAAGTTCGACGTTGGAACTTTGTGAGGCCAAGATTTCTGATCAAGTTCGACAATGGAACTTTGTGAAGCCATGATTTCTGATCAAGTTCGACAATGGAACTTTGTGAGGCCATGATTTCTGATCAAGTTCGACAATGGAACTTTGTGAAGCCATGATTTCTGATCAAGTTCGACAATTGGACTTTGTGAAGCCAAGATTTCTGATCAAGTTCGACAATGGAACGTTGTGAAGCCAAGATTTCTGATCAAGTTCGACAATGGAACTTTGTGAGGCCATGATTTCTGATCAAGTTCGACAACTGGACTTTGTGAAGCCAAGATTTCTCATCAAGTTCGACAATGGAACTTTGTGAAGCCAAGATTTCTGATCAAGTTCGACGTTGGAACTTTGTGAAGCCATGATTTCTGATCAAGTTCGACAATGGAACTTTGTGAAGCCAAGATTTCTGATCAAGTTCGACAATGGAACTTTGTGAAGCCATGATTTCTGATCAAGTTCGACAATGGAACTTTGTGAAGCCATGATTTCTGATCAAGTTCGACAATGGAACTTTGTGAAGCCATGATTTCTGATCAAGTTCGACAATGGAACTTTGTGAGGCCATGATTTCTGATCAAGTTCGACGTTGGAACTTTGTGAAGCCAAGATTTCTGATCAAGTTTGACAATGGAACTTTGTGAAGCCATGATTTCTGATCAAGTTCGACAATGGAACTTTGTGAGGCCATGATTTCTGATCAAGTTCGACGTTGGAACTTTGTGAAGCTATGATTTCTGATCAAGTTCGACAATGGAACTTTGTGAGGCCAAGATTTCTGATCAAGTTCGACAATTGGAACTTTGTGAAGCCATGATTTCTGATCAAGTTCGACAATGGAACTTTGTGAAGCTATGATTTCTGATCCAAAGTGGCTGAGGTGTTCTTTGACTGTGGTAATGTAGATTTATCTCAGCTACAGTTCTATGATAATTTGTCATATCTGGATCTACAGAAAGTCTACAAAATTCTCTTTTGACTTGCTGGTCTGTTCTGACGTCGAGGGGCTGTGCTCTCTCTCTCTCTCTCTCTCTCTATCTCTATCTCTCTCTCTCTCTCTCTCTCTCTCTCTATCTCTCTCTCTCTATCTCTCTATCTCTCTCTCTCTCTCTCTATCTCACTCTCTCTCTCTATCTCTCTCTCTCTCTATCTCTCTCTCTCTCTCTCTATCTCTCTCTCTATCTCTCTCTATCTCTCTCTCTCTCTATCTCTCTCTATCTCTCTCTCTCTCTCTCTCTCTCTCTCTCTCTCTCTCTCTCTCTATCTCTCTCTCTCTCTATCTCTCTCTCTCTCTATCTCTCTCTCTCTATCTCTCTCTCTCTCTCTCTCTCTCTCTCTCTCTCTCTCTCTCTCTCTCTCTCTCTCCGGAGAGGTGGGGTATGGGCGAGGGGGGGGGGAGCTCTCTGAGGCGTGTGGCACTGGATGAGGATAGATGGTAGAAGGTCCAGGTACGTGGGTGTGGCTGGAACAGGCCACACCCACGTCTGGAAAGGGTCCAGCAGCAAACAGATGTAGGAGTTGCTTGTGTGGCCAGTGGGCTCCACACCATTGCTTGTGTGGCCAGTGGGCTCCCCACCATTGCTTGTGTGGCCAGTGGGCTCCCCACCATTGCTTGTGTGGCCAGTGGGCTCCCCACCATTGCTTGTGTGGCCAGTGGGCTCCACACCAAAGTCTTAGAGAGAGCGAACTTCCAAGTCTCTCTCTCTCTCTCTTCCCTTCTGTACCATCCTGCCAAATAAAACTGACGAAAAATTTAATATATTTGGTTATATTTATGTCACCAATGACTAATGTGCAATATTCTCTCAACATATTCCATATATGATATTTTTGATATCAAAAAAAATTTAAAAATTTAATTTGAAAATTCTAATTTTTTTCAAAAATTTCACCATACAAATCAATTGTCTATCCTTACCTCGTTTTCTATTCCTTTCTTCACTGTTCACAGGTGAAATGAGGTGGCTAGAATTTATCTTGATCCACAAGAATGCTGTCTGTGTTGTAGGAATGGCCCATCTTAACAGAGGTTACCACGCAGTCCGTTTTCGTTCTTGTTAAATTGTTGGAAGACACAGGAAAATGTGTCTCCTTGTCTCCTTGTACCCTCTATAGATGTATCTCAGATAAATGTATCTATATCTATCAACTTAGGCAGCTAGATCAAAACTAAACTGTGTATCGTAAGGCCCTTATATCTATACTACTATCTATATTACTGGAAACTTATAGAAAATTCTATATAAGCTATTCAGCATTTGAATCTATCTGGAAATGCTCAGAAAAAATAGGTCAATTTCCAAATCACAAAAGCAAAGTTTCCAAGGAATACTAGCCCATTTTCTATACTTTTTAGACAATTAGAAAATGGCAGTTATTAACCAAGGGGAAAAAGGTTTTCTATACTTTCTAAACATTTAGAAAAAAGTAAACACTTGAGTGTTGTTTTGCTGTAATTAAGGACTAAACATTCCTAAATATCTAACAGGTTCACTACTCAGACGACGACAGATGACCATCAACCATGTTTTATTAGTTCGACCATATGGAACGACCTTGTTACAATGGATATATATACATTGGCTTATAAAATCGAAGCTCATAAGCCTGTATAATATATATATTAAAAATCAAAAATCTAGAAATTAATTTTCAAAAATTCTATCAACCTTTAAAAATCTTAAAATTAATTTTCAAAAATTCTATTAACCTTTAAAAACCTAAAAATCAATTTTCAAAAATGTTATTAACCTTTAAAAATCTAAAAATCAATTTTAAAAAATTCTTTGAACCTTTAAAAATCTAAAAATTAATTTTCAAAAATTCTATTAACCTTTAAAAATCTGAAAATTAATTTTCAAAAATTCTATTAACCTTTAAAAATCTAAAAATTAATTTTCAAAAATTCTATTAACCTTTAAAAATCTAAAAATTCATTTTCAAAAATTCTATTAACCTTTAAAAATCTAAAAATTAATTTTCAAAAATTCTATGAACCTTTAAAAATCTAAAAATTAATTTTCAAAAATTCTATGAACTTTTAAAAATCTAAAATTAATTTTCAAAAATTCTATTAACCTTTAAAAACCTAAAAATCAATTTTCAAAAATGTTATTAACCTTTAAAAATCTAAAAATCAATTTTAAAAAATTCTATGAACCTTTAAAAATCTAAAAATTAATTTTCAAAAATTCTATCCTTTAAAAATCTACAAATTAATTTTCAAAAATTCTAATTATCCTGTCAATATGACAGTTGTCAACTAGCAAGTCATCCATGAACTTGCCATGTACTGAATTTTTTTCTCTAGGCGTTGTCATGTGCCACAATGCATTAAACTAGGATTAATCTATGTAAATCGCAAGTCTACCTAAGTGTACATGTTAATTTTTTTTTTCTTTTGTGAAGACTTCCATGGTATATTAATTTCTTACGTTCAGTTAGTGT